>NC_044049.1:25451122-25461122 GCF_902167405.1 Gadus morhua | reverse complement strand
AATTGACCCACTCGGTGTTGGTCTGGATGTTGTGGGGAAAAGGTTGTTCACAGTAACTTCCCTGTTTGTTTCTCGTTGCCACTGTATGGGTCTCTAGGGTAAAGTCAATTAACTTCACCCCCTAGAGACACCAGCCCGCCACACACCATGGTATACAACTCTCCATGTAATAAAACCATCCATTGACATGAGTTAATACAGACGTTCTATATTATATTTAGCAAAATGAAATGAAATATAATTCAAATATCCATCTTTACCCTCATCAATCAATTCAATTGAGTTGCTTTCGATGTTGATAATAACCAAACAAAAGAGATAGACTTAAATGCTGTTGTTTCTCTCTTGACTCAATTAAAAAGAGCTTATTAGTCTTGGAAAATAAACTGTACATTCTCTCTCTCTCTCTCTCTCTCTCTCTCTCTCTCTCTCTCTCTCTCTCTCTCTCTCTCTCTCTCTCTCTCTCTCTCTCTCTCTCTCTCTCTCTCTCTCTCTCTCTCTCTCTCTCTCTCTCTCTCTCTCTCTCTCTCTCTCTCTCTCTCTCTCTCTCTCTCTCTCTCTCTCTCTCTCTCTCTCTCTCTCTCTCTCTCTCTCTCTCTCTCTCTCTCTCTCTCTCTCTCTCTCCCCATTCGCCGACCCGATGCCGGGTGTGTGACGTCACGGGGCGGGGGGGCTGGGTGTTCCTCGGCCGCGCGCCGCCTCGGTACCAGTCGCAGTGGGAGACGCAGCCTGATCGCATCTCTTAAGACGCGCGGCTTAACCAACGCTACGGGAAAAATAGTTTCGTGATTAATTGTTTGCATTCCTCGGACCTTTTTCTGGAGATAAGCTGAGAGTTTAAAGAAGCGGCGTTTATCACACAGGTGAGTTTTATTTGTTGTTGAAGGAATACAGCAAAATATACTTTGATATATCGCGTTTTGTAGCGCGTTGTGTGCTGCTTTTGTAGAGGATTTGGTTCGAGAAAATGTTAACCTAACTAAAATAACTTTGATAATGAAAGGTTACTTTCACGATTGTTAATGGTAGTTGTTCTGGGGTTAATGCCACTCGTTTGTTTTTGCAAAAGCTCGTTGACACTATCGTTAACTAAATGCCAGTAATAATCAGTAGGACCGTGGCTCAAGATTAGATATGATCAGCCGTGTTTGCCCAGCTATGCGGGAGACAAACAGCCTCCAACAGCACGGAGCGCGCAACCTCAGCGTCGCTAATACGACGGCTCTCCTGCTGTGACTGCAATGAAAGACTCAAAGCTTAGCTGAACCTATTTTCTTTGGAAGTGTGCAGTCAGCTCGGTTCCACTTGGTTAATATCATCTGAACGTGTGTTAGTACGCTTCACTTAAATGTAAGACCTCGTCAAGAATCGGGGCCCGTCTAACGTGACTTGAGCTCTCGCTGTGTTCCTAATGACTAACAGCCTCGTTCAAATAGCTGACTCATAAATTCGGCTTATTTCCCCTCTTCCACCAGGTCTCAGGCGACGGCACATCCCTTTCTGTCTATCATCTGAGAGGGGGGTCTTCATTAGCCCTTTGAAGTTGGATCATCAGAGGTGTGAATGCTCAGTCACGACAAGTGACTATCTTCCTCAAGAGTCCTCACCATCTGGTGAAAGCAGTCGTTGGGAAGCCCTCCATCTGGAAATAAATACCAAAGGATACCCTACCCTATATCCTCACAAGCCCCAAAGAAGAGACTCTTCTCAACTTTGACCCACCAGAGAACTATGGGGAACCAGTTGACCGAGATTGCCCCCAACACCCCCTTCCTGCCCAGCTTCCAGTCCCTACACGTGGTGGTGATCGGCCTGGACTCGGCCGGCAAGACCTCCCTGCTCTACCGGCTCAAGCTGAGGGAGTTTGTGGAGACCATCCCCACCAAGGGCTTCAACATGGAGCGCATCAAGGTGTCCATGGGCAACTCCAAGGCGGGCGGCACCACCTTCCAGGTTTGGGACGTGGGCGGGCAGGAGAAGCTGCGGCCGCTGTGGAAGTCGTACACGCGGCGCACCGACGGCCTGGTGTTCGTGGTGGACGCGGCCGAGCCGGAGCGGCTGGAGGAGGCCAAGGTGGAGCTCCACCGGATCAGCCGCTCCCCGGAGAACCAGGGGGTGCCCGTGCTGGTGCTGGCCAACAAGCAGGACCGCGACGGAGCCCTGTCGGCCCTGGAGGTAGACGCGTGCGCTTTACTTGGAGTGTTTCATTACTTTGTGTGCGTAGACTTTGTGCATAGACCCGGTTTTAGGTTTGGCCTGATAGCAGACCCAAGAAATGCTATGAGTATGTTCTCAGAGATTATAATCAATCGAGATTCTTTGAAAAGAGCCAAACATTTATGATTGCCATTTACTTGATATAGGGTTAGTGTGTAGATGTATTTGTCTGACATTGTCAAAAAAAATTCTATCCCCTTACTTAACTCTATTTGAATGACCTCAAATCCTAAATCGATGACTCGACAGCGAGATTGGGTTGGTACCTAGTATCATACAACTAGTACACAACACAGCTGCAATAAAGACGGGCATTGGTGAACAAATATTAGCTAATTCAGATGGTAAATGATGGGGTTGAGGCCAACAAGGTTGTCCTTTCAGAGGTTTTCCCTCCAGACCAAAGCCTTGAAGTTGAAAGGTGTCTTAGCTGAACAATTGAACATTTTACTACTTATTCATGTTCAGTTCATTGTGGCAGCATTGCTGTGCTTGTACACAAGCTGTGTGATGGATTTGGATGTTCACTTGTGGCACGGTCAACTAGGAACGTCTTGCAGCATTCGAACTGTATGCATTCCTGAACGAACCACATTGAAGCCGCATGCTGACCCCTCTCCCGTGTCTGGTGTTTCAGGTGGAGAAGGCCCTGTCCATCCATGAGCTGAGCTCGTCCACGCTGCACCACACCCAGGGCTGCTCTGCGCTGGACGGCCAGGGGCTGCAGCCCGGCCTGGAGAAGCTCTACGAGATGGTCCTCAAGAGGAAGAAGATGCTCCGCCACAGCAGCAAGAAGAAGAGATGAGCCGGACATCAGGACCGCCATGAGAGAAGCGGCCTCGAGAATAGAGAAGATGTATTTTTTTTGGTTATTTTCGGTCCATTGGAGGGTTGACTTGTCGCGCACACAGGGTGAAAGGGTGCGCTTTGTCCTTGGAAGGACAATCTAAAATGCAGACGAAGACTGAAGGAATACGGACAGATGCAGGTTAGTAACACAACTTGTGGACGATGTGTTGAGTTTCTTTTTTGGGGGCGTGTCCTAAGCCCTCCATACAGCAGCTCGCTGCTGACCCACAATCCCTCTCTTCCATCACACTTGAGTAGAAGTACTTCTCCTGGAAAACCACGTTGTCGTCACGTCACGCTTTCTTCTAAGAGCAAACAAGGAAACGGTGCTGCGCATGGAACTAAAGACAAGCTGACCGATCAGTGCAATATACGTTCCGAACGCAACCAAACGCGACACTCTTGACTCACTCTTTTACCTTGGTGGATGTGCACAAATGGAACACCCTCCCCCTTTGACTCACACAGCCTCCTGTTAGGACTTAAGACTCACCGAACCTGTCGTGTCAGTGCAATGCTAGACCAGCCCTATAGCACACGTTTTCCTACCACTCCTTTTGATAGAAGACTTCTTTCACTTAAGTGTACCACGTTCCTTACAGTTCACCAAGTCGCATGTGTGACCATAGCTCTTTTGTTGACCAAAAGACTATAGATATACTGGTTGTTATGTTTTTCATTTTTTTGTACCTTATCCTGAGCCTAAAAGAGGTGTTAATAGTGTTAAGCTTTAAGACGACGGTGGAGTTGTGCCATCCGACTCTTCACAGCGTCACGGTGTCTTTCATGGTGTCCGGCGAGTGGACGGACACAATGGCGTCTAATGTGGGACAAACAAGCCCTGAAGCAGCTTGCCTTTATCACGTATAGGTTTAAGTTTCCTTTTCAGTTTCCCGCCACTGTTGTCGTGTTCACGGTTCAATGTTTTGCACGGCTGGATATCTGGTTGGCTGGTTTGCCCAGCGAAGTTGTAACCACAAAACGTTTCTTTTACATATTGTACATATGTTTTTGTAATACTTATGTAAAATGAATAAATTATTGAACAATATGCCATCATAGTTTTGTTGATTATATCCCTTGTGTTCTCTCTGGATTTTCGACGGATGCATGCGAGTTGAGAAAAGCTGGAAGTTCTATTTAATGTGGTGGTCTTTCAAATGCACGGTGATCTCTGAGGTCAGTCTGGTTTTCTGGGAGTAGCAGGACGTCCTGGGAAATTCTCCAATGATACCATGAACTGCATTTGCTTTTTTAAATGACATTAACACAGGCTTGCATTATATGTTGGTTTTGCCTCAAAGATCGTCAAAGACCCTTTGATACCATCATGGCTTGAGTCTGCAGTATGTATCAAATACATTTCAAAAAGAGACCCAGGGTGCTATTTTAGCTGAAAGGCTGTATTGGCCTTGAGAAGAGGTCCTTCTATAACTGATTTGTTTACTCTTGTGTAATGACTCACTCTGCCTCATTCCTCTCCTTATCGCCATGTTTGTTCACAGAGCTATTAGGTGGCCGGTTTCACATCGCTGCTCTAATTCAAGCTGCTTCTTCCTGATGAGTCTATTTAGTCCTTTCCCCTCGAGAAAATACCTGTCAATCACACACAAGTTAGAAACTTGGAAACTTAGGTTTTCCGACCTTCCGAGTCTTTGACACTGGGCCTTCAGTTTTCTGTGCTTGTGTTCCAACTTCTACTTGATCATACGTTATTTGTGCATCCTAATATCAGGATATAGATTTTTTGGGGTGCATGTCTGTGCGTGGGCGAAGGATTGAATACTAATGTAAGCTCGAGAGGTTTGTTTTTGGGCCTTTCAAAGGTAGATGGTTGTAGCTTTCAACTGCGGTCATGCACACAAAAACACAGAATAATTAAACCTTATGAAGATATAAATGATCGTCCATAAAAAATAATACGAATTATCTGTCACCTGTGGCTGTGATATAACAATCATTTGATAGAAATAAAAGTTAATACCGCCAAATAATCGGGAATGTTTCATGTGGATAAGCAGTTGAAGGAATACCTCTCTTTTAGATAGAAGGGGGTTGAAACTGACTCATTCAGACCAGACCCACTTTAGGTGCTGGAAGTCCTTCTTTAGTACCGGAATTAAACCGCCCCTTCATTGAAGGGTTCCTACGCAGCCGCCAAGGGGAATCCTTTGTGTTGGACAACAATGCAGACAACGGGGCCGGAACCTGCTACCTGCCATGAAGGGCCCCAAGAAAGGGAGAGACCTGTCCCACAGGAATGTGATAGCCCACCGGTTCTCACCCCCAACAGCACCCCACCCCCCCTAGACCGCCTGATGATACTCACCACAGTAGTTTCACCCACCCCTGTGAGCAGAGCCTGCCTGTGAGCCCACCCACTGGGCTGATGTCAGACCTCTGTGCTCTTCCCTCCACAGGAGGAGAAGACGCTTCAGAGAGACCTCAGTCTGTTTGGTGTGTCAGGGCCTTTATAGGAAATGGGATGTCGGTTTGTGTAGTCTTCTGCAAGCAGGACTCTCAAGCTTACTCGTCAAATTCCTTCAATGTTTCGGAGGTATGTGCCTGATTCTGGGGCTCGCAGATAAGATAAGATACGTTGAGTTTCTCTCTGCGGGTCTGCCAAAGCCCTAGGGGAAATTGGGTTTCTGTTCATGACGAAGCATGGACCGTGTCTTCAAACGAATTAAAAACAATGGCCGTGCCTGAGAAAAGTGTGGCAATAGACAGAGAGATCAAACTGTTTCATCAGAAATAGAGGAAATTTGCAGGGAAAACGAGTGCTGATTTTGCTTTACCTCCAAAAAGATTGGACAAGAGCAAAGAGAGAAAGGGTGTTACTAAGTCTTTTAATCCTATTGGTTGGCATTTTAAAACAATGCAAACCCATTTTTGGAACATTAGATAACAAAGCTGCTTTTTCAGGGGGGGGGGGGGGGGGGGGGGGTTTGACAGACAAAAACATACAGCCAAACAAGCAGAAAACAAGAAACAAAAGGCTAGCATTAGCACACACCCAAAACCGGCCATGAGAAGTCTGTGATTTGATTAGATGTTAACATCATTATACCTTTTCTAAGAAGTTTTACTCCTAAGTTATTTTCTTCCTTAAAAAAAACATAATTATATGAACTAAGTTATAATTACAAAGCCTTGCCCCTGGGCTAAAACGCTATAATTGGAATTTAGTTTATAAAGCCAGAGCCACATAAATAGCCAATTACTGTCGTGTAAAAACACGGTCCCGTAGGATCCAGACTAGTCTCCGTCATCAACATAAACACACACACACACAAACACACACACACACACACACACACACACACACACACACACACACACACACACACACACACACACACACACACACACACACACACACACACACAACACACACACACAATTATTCTTTGGTTAACATTAAATGCCAGGTTGTTCTACTGCCATTTTTAATCTCCTCACGTACCTCAGCTGAGACCTATTAAAAGGTTAGCCCCGCCCCCAAACTAGCTAGCGCTGTCCTAAACCTGTCTGCATAAGTCTAATCCTGCCTACTTATCCCCTCCTGAATATGACGCAGCGAGCCATATGTTTAAGCACAGACCCCAAAGTCAACGGCCCAATTACTAGACACCACAGTCCTGGGCCTGACAGCATGATGGATTGCTTTGGAGTTTTCATCCCACTAGTCGCTAGTTTAGCGATTCCTGCCTCATAAACACCTTCACCCACCAGCAGTCAAATACCAACAGGCTATAGCCAGTGCCCATGTGAGAGAGAGAGAGAGAGAGAGAGAGAGAGAGAGAGAGAGAGAGAGGGAGAGGGAGAGGGAGAGGAAGAGGGAGAGAGAGAGAGAGAGAGAGAGGGGGAGAGAGAGAGAGAGAGAGAGAGAGGAGACAGAGATAGAGAGAGAGGAAAGAGAGAGAGAGAGACAACAACAACAATGCTATCTCAATCACTATCATGATAATTTGCCCTGCCCCGCCCGTGACACTCAATCCGATTATCCTGATTGGAGTTGGGCTGTCAGGAGCCCAGCAGCAGCCGAGGGAATTAGTCAACAGTATTGAAAGGAAGTAGAGACACGACACAATCAAACAGCATGCCAACCCAAGTACAACATACTGCATCGAATGCAAGCCAAAAGTAAAAATATGTTTTTAACATACTTTGGAGTCGCAGTATTCAACATCATGGCTGTAGTTGAAGCTGACACATTACATCCCACTCAGTTTTCCGGACGAAAAATCAAACAAAGGAAGTCCAATGTCTTGTCCTAACTACTTTTCCTACTTTTCCATCTTATATCTGTTTTCACTGAATTATGCGTCACTTTAAATGTTGTTACCGCAAGGGATTATAGGACGGCATTATCTCCTTTGCTTTTGTAAAGGATGGTCCCGTGGACAACGTGCTGACGGAGATAAGAAGGAAAGCGCTGAAGCACATTTCATTATTTACATAACTCGCCCGGCTCTTTTCATGGCTGCCACTTAGAGACTTCCTTGTCATCTCACTCAGTGAGTAGCCTACATCCGCAGAAAACAGCCTCCAATTTGTCTGCCCAAAATATTAGCCTCTTCCTCCAGGCTCTGTTGTAGAAGGAAGGGTCACAAGAGAAACTGGACATCAGACTATAATAAGAGTGCTGAGTGCTTTAATAATAATTAAACATTGCTGTTACATATTATGTATTTCGTATGTTAGTAGTTATAGATATTATTGGGGTTGCTGGTTAGTGTTGTAGTGGTTCTTAATGATATTTAACTGGTTCCGTTAAGATGGTCTTGTCCAAATGCATTATGGTTTATCCAAAGGACTGCAGTGTCCAAAGTACCTCAAGGTACTTATCGATTATAAGAAACGTAGTTAGTTACAATAAGGAATAAGAAGTCTCACTGAAGACTCAGTTTATTACTAACTTTACTCCTATTTGGTCGTAAGTTGTCTGTGAATGAGATCCTACTTGATTATACTAGATATGCGTTCGGTTGATATATATATTAGGCTTGTGTGTGCCATCCGGGTACAGTACACTGTTCCTTGCATACTGCGTGGGACTCGGATTTGGGAGCCGTCCTACTCTCTCCTGCTACTCTCTCCTGCTGGTGTGGAGGTTGGGTCCGGGCCAGTGTCTTCAGAGTGTCTCAGCACACCGCCTCGTCCTGGCTGGGCTCCAGTCAGTGATTCCCCTCCAGCCACTACAGCTGTCCCTGGTAGCTGCTACGAGGGTTGATGAGTAAAGAGGGGTTGTTTGCCCCGATTATAGGGAGCAACAGTCTTGGGGATTGTTCAAGGTAGTTCTATGCCGACAATGCATTTCAACCCCCCCCTCCCACCCCAACCCCCTCTCATTAATTAACAATATCCCCCCCCCCCCTCCTCCATTAATTAACAACTTTAACTTTTCGATAGACGGCCTAACATGCTCTGTATTGAGTGGTCTGTCTGTCCGTCTGACTGCGTTACCACTTTAACAGCTAGCAGCCGAGTCTGCCTGCCTGTCTGTCTGCCTCCCTGACCTATCTGTCTATTTCTCTGCCTGCTTGCCTGTCTGTCTTCATGCCTGACTGTCTGTCTCCCTGTCTGCCTGCCTGTTTATATGTCTGGCTGTCTGCCTGTCTGTCTCTCTGTCTGTCTGTCCATTGGTCTGTCTGTCTGTCTGTCTGTCTGTCTGTCTGTCTGTCTGTCTGTCTGTCTGTCTGTCTGTCTGTCTGTCTGTCTGTCTGTCTGTCTGTCTGTCTGTCTGTCTGTCTGGCTGTCTGTCTGTCTGCCTGCCTGTCTCTCTCTATCAGTTTGTGGGCCAGTTTCCGGCCTTTCATGTTAATCAATCCATCTAGCTTTCACTTCACTTTCCATCTCAACTTTCACTGTTTTTGTCCTCAGACGGCCCATCAATATGTCTGTCTCCCCCCCCCCCCCCCCCCCCCCCTCTCTCTCTCTCTCTCTCTCTCTCTCCCTCTCTCTCTCTCTCTCTCTCTCTCTCTCTCTCTCTCTCTCTCTCTCTCTCTCTCTCTCTCTCTCTCTCTCTCTCTCTCTCCCCCCTCTTCCTCTACCCCCTCTCTCTATATACTCTCTCTCTCTCTCTCTCTCTCTCTCTCTCTCTCTCTCTCTCTCTCTCTCTCTCTCTCTCTCTCTCTCTCTCTCTCTCTCTCTCTCTCCCCCCTCTTCCTTTACCCCCTCTCTCTATATACTCTCTCTCTCTCGCTCTCTCTCTGTGGCAGGCTGTGTCCTATTAACCCAGTGGTTAGGGACTACTATACAGCAAAGCTCCTGGCCTCGCCACAGAGGATTTGACAAACCCCTCCACTTTTTTCCCCTCGACCATCTCAAGGTCTGTTTTCTCATCTTTCCCTGACTCTGGATTTCGTCCTCCTCCGTCCTCGTTATAACCCTCTGCCTCATCTCTCGTTCCCTTCTCTGTAAAGGCTCCATTCTGTTCTTGATGATCCACTATCTTCTGTTTGGATAGGATCTGATTATAGTATTGTGGACTCCTATTTAACCTAATTTCCCCTAGTAAAGTTGACCATGTTGGTTGCTGCGGTGTTGTTGAGTGCCATTCAATCACACAAAACCAAAAATGTGCGCTTGGAAGGAAATCCAGGGAAGGGAAAGCGTTTGAACGCTGTTTGTGTTTCTCTGTATATCTTTCTCCCTGTAACTCTACTCTCTTTCTGCTTTCCCCGTCCTGCCCATTTCTCTCCACGCTACGTTTGCCATCCGACCAGAGCCGGGCTGTAATTGCGGCGGGTGAGCGCTGTGTAGTTTGCGATGCGTATCTGAGGTCAGTGTTGCCAGATTGGGCCAGATATCCTGCCAAATTTGGCAACCATGGCTGCAACGTGCTCCATTCAGGGTTGCCAGATTGGACGACTGTCAGGGCTGGCCCTGAGTCCCCCGCCCGGTACGGAGGGTGGGTCCCGGGTTCACA
>NC_044049.1:25426122-25431122 GCF_902167405.1 Gadus morhua | reverse complement strand
AAGAACATCGAAACAATGAAAAACACTAAAGGGAGCGCCTTGATAGCGCTTTAGTAAAACAGAAACAATTAAACTCATAAGGTGTGTGATCACAGAACGTGACGTCGGTGGGGTCCCTGTTCAATCCCGGTTGCCCTGTCTCCTCTTTTGAATGCGTCCCCCCGGGTGTGGAGTCTGGGATCGCGGTGTTCTTCCTGCGTCTGTTGCTGATAGCCGCGTCTTGGTCTCCATGGGGGAAGGCCCAGCGCTCTGAGCTCTGAACGGAAAGGAGATGTGCTTTGCTGCTCCTCTGAAGGATTCTGTTACTCTCCCTGCCGGGTTTGTGTTTGTGTTAGTGTCCTTAACGCTGTACACGACGACCTTTTAAATACTAATATAAAAAAAAAGGCCTTTTATTCACACACCGACGACAGAGTCAACCACGCAGGGCGACAGCCAGCTCTTTGGGAGCAGTGAGGGCGAGGTCTATTGCTCAGGGACACCTCGACACTCGACACACAAGAGCAGGGCATTGAACTAGCAACCTTGGGGTGGCAATTCAACTCGCTCTACACCCTGAGCTTCTGTCAACCCATCATCATCCTCATCATCATCATCCTCATCATCATCCTCATCCTCATCATCATCATCACCGTCATCATCCTCATTGAACAAGGGTTCAAAGACATCGTAAGATAACAGAATGGTGGACCCATGTGGGGATATGTCCCTACGTCACTACAGTACAAACTAGTGTCCCTACGTCACTACAGTACAAAAAAAGACAGTCTAACCTTTGTATAATCGGTCTGAATAGCAAGCCAAGAGCGACTGCAGCCATGCATACTGAACATACTACCCTGTTGGAGCGTGGTTGGAGAAGAGGTTGATGAGAAGAGGAGAAGAGGTTGATGAGAAGACAGGGGGAAACGTGAGAGTCTTGCTTACACGTCGTCGTCTACCCTGACCACAGGCCCAGACGCGGAGCTTGTGAACAGGCAAGGCAGGCAACTGCTTGGGGCCCCGAGCCGCCAGGTGGCCCCCCAACGGCCGACAAACTTAATGACTCATCAGTGACCGCAGCTCCCTCAGGACGGGACTCTCGACGCCACTTCGCCAGGGGCGGGACTTTACGTCCTACGTCACTCGCTATGGGTGTGCATGTGAGAAAGATTTTGGCTTTTAGTGTCTATGGGTTGGTAATAACTGATGATTTTTCTGATGGAAAAGTGGTCTTTTATTTCCATAATCTTTGTTCAGTGAACGCATAAACCCGTTTGTTATTTAGCAGTTAAACAAAATGTGATCTCTTTGTTTACAGTTACCAACGACCAACGTTTAAAGACGTTTAAAGACTGAATCACATGGTGTGTCTTTTTGCAAGTTATTTGTTACCAGCATTCATAGTGTTGATCAGCAGTGAAATAGTCCGCTAGACGTTGACGTTGCTTAGCAACTGAAGATGCTGGAGTTGACAAGTTACCGGACCACTACCCATGCAAGGGAACGGAGCGTTCCACGGCATTGAGAAGACCCGTCTAATAAAGGCCTATAAAATGTCTGTTTATGGCATAGATTTCTCCTCAAATTAGGCCAATAAAGCAATGATAACAAAAACAAAAAAAACACAAACGCTCGATCAAAGGCCCGACCCGACCCGGCAGGCCGGGTCGGGTCAATCAAAACCCTCGTTGTTTAACATGAATTGGCTAAACAAATGACCACTGTAGCATATTTAAACACAATTCAAATTGTGCAGAGAATTGTTTCCATTGGTCATTCTCAGTGGCGGCTGGTGATCAAACATGTTGGTGGGGCACAGTAATAGACAGGGGGTCTGAAGTTCCCCCCCCCACCCCCCCCCATAATTTTTTTGGAATTTATTAGATTTGATTTCCTGTATTCTGGTGCATTTTGGGGATGGCCACTACCTATTTACCTGCTTTTCATTCAGATTCATAGCCTGCATCCTGACTTGCAGGGCCTGGACAAGCATACACAGCTGCATATACAGACCTACTTCATGGCCATTCCACCAGCCATTGCTATTTGACCCATTGTTGTTATTCTGATATTGAGACAAATCATGATCACTGTCCTATAGCGTCCATTTTTTGTGAGTCTCAATGTCTACTTGAAATGCAGTTAGAAATATGGGACAGTTGCTTCATTTTGTTTATATGCTACAGGCCGAAAGACTAAATTAATATGTAACTTACTTGCTCCTTTTAAGTATAACATTGCTTGGGGAGTCCAATTCCTCCACTGAAAAGGGTGGAAAGTGCTTACAACTCTCTGCTAGTTAGCGATCTATGACACTGTTGTTTTTTATTAGTCGTCATGAAAAGAAACATAAGGGGTAACACTGTTGTTTTTTGTTGGTCGTCATGAAAAAAACAAAAGGGCTTAACACTGTCGATATTTATCAAATAAAACATAGGGGGTAACACTGTTGTTTTTTTTTGTTGTCATGAAAAAAAACACAAGGGGTAACACTGTCGTTTTAATCAAATGAAACACAAGGGATATCACTGTCTTTTTAATCAAATGAAACATAAGGGGTAACACTGTCGTTTTTTATCGGTCGTCATATAAAAAACATAAGGGGTAACACTGTCGTTTTTATCAAATGAAACATGAGGGGTGACACTGTCGTTTTTCTTTGGTCGTCATGAAGAAAACCATAAGGGGTAACACTGTTGTTTTTTATTGGTCGTCATGAAAAAAAACATAAGGGGTAACACTGTTGTTTTTTTATTGGTCGTCATGAAAAAAAACATAAGGGGTAACACTGTTGTTTTTTTATTGGTCGTCATGAAAAAAAACATAAGGGGTAACACTGTTGTTTCTTATTGGTCGTCATGAAAAAAAACATAAGGGGTAACACTGTTGTCTTTGTCAAATAAAATATATGGGGCAACACTGTCGTATTTTATTGCTCGTCATGAAAAAAAACATATTTGAAAAAAAAAAGTGTCCTTGTCAAATAAAATATAAGGGGTAACACTGTTGTTTTTCATCAGTCATCATGGGAAAAAAACATAAGGGGTAACACTGTCGTTTTTAACAAAAGATTACTAAAGGGTAACCCCGTCGTTCTTTATCTGTCGTCATGAAAAACCCATAAGGGGTAACACTGTCGAAATGTATCGAACAAAACATAGGGTGTAATACTGTCGTTTTTATCAAATGAAACATGAGGGGTGACACTGTTGTTTTTTATTGGTCTATTGCACTGCCATATATAACCTCAGACATAATTAAATTAAAAATCTTAGTGGGAAGTGGAGAGGGCTGTGAGCTAAACCCCTGGAGACCAGGGTTCAAGTCCGGTTGATGTCCTCAGTTGGAAGTCTCTTATTTCTATTTCATGCGAATTATAAAGTCAAGTATAACCATTGTGGCGACTTTATTCGGTGTCTTGATGGTGCATTGATAAGTTCGGAGGTTAACACTCTAAACAGCTCAGGTTCGGATCCTCGCAAAAACGTCAACATGGAAAAAATATGAGGGGTAACTGTCGTTTTTTATCGGCCGTCATGAAAAAAACACAAGGGGTAACACTGTCGTTTTTATTGGTCGTCATGAAAAAAACATAAGGGGTAACACTGTTGATATTTATCCATTAAAACATAAGGGGTAACACTGTTGTTTTTTATTGGTCGTCATGAAAAAAAACACAAGGGGTAACACTGTTGTTTTTTATTGGTCGTCATGAAAAAAACCACAGGGGTAACACTGTTGTTTTTTATTGGTCGTCATGAAAAAAAACATAAGGTGTAACACTGTTGTCTTTGTCAAATAAAATATATGGGGCAACACTGTCGTATTTTATTGGTCGTCATGAAAAAAAACATTTGAAAAAAAAAAAAGTGTCCTTGTCAAATAAAATATAAGGGGTAACACTGTTGTTTTTCATCAGTCATCATTGGAAAAAAACATAAGGGGTAACACTGTTGTCTTTGTGAAATAAAATACATGGGGTAACACTGTCGTATTTTATTGGTCGTCATGAAAAAAAACATATGAAAAAAAAAAAAGTGTCCTTGTCAAATAAAATATAAGGGGTAACACTGTTGTTTTTCATCAGTCAACATGGGAAAAAAAAATAAGGGGTAACACTGTCGTTTTTATCAAAAGATACGTAAAGGGTAACACTGTATAGAATAGAATAGAATAGAAACAAACACGCACACTCAGATGGATCCGACCGGGATTTCCGTTGCGATGGGTTTCCTCCATCATCGACTTATACAATAAACAAATTATGTAAAACAAAACCCCTCATTCATTTAAAAATAATAGTATGCAAATATGTTGAATAGGCCTCCATCTTTGTTATACTTTTAAAATGTTCCTTTATAGCCTATTTTATAGCTTACACACTGATATTTTATCATAATGGTGATGAAAGTTGGTTGGAGGGGCCCCCTAGGAATTTTTGCCTGGGGCCCCCACAGACTCAAACCGCCACTGCACAGGCCGTGGTTTCCCCGCCCAAATGAGACGTTAGCATCAGCAAGAGCGTGTAAACGTATGATCACATGACTCAACAACACAAGGGCGGGTCTTTGCTTAGCCTTCATAAGGGCTCGTCGCCATGGTAATTAACAGCTGAAAAAGCCTGGATGTGAAATCTTTCTTTATGGTGGGGTTGTAGACACAGAGATCATACTGTACTCCCATAGACCCATAGTCCCATACAGGAAATACTTGAGGTTAAAGGATAAGGATAAGTAGAGTATCTTATAGCATACAACCAGCGGAATTCAAACATGACCTGAAAGACCGGAAAGTCCTTGCGGTTTGTTTTCTGTAGTGCTTCAATACTCTTTCTCTCAATCTCTCTCTCTCTCTCTCTCTCTCTCTCTCTCTCTCTCTCTCTCTCTCTCTCTCTCTCTCTCTCTCTCTCTTTCCTTCTCTGCAACAGTGAATTATCTCAGGTCTGTGTCCAAAAGAAAGCATGCACACTCACGTGCACACACACACACACACACACACACACACACACACACACACAC
>NC_044049.1:25391122-25423622 GCF_902167405.1 Gadus morhua | reverse complement strand
CGTCCCCAGATGTGAGACCAGTCCCACATCTGGGGAAATTACTCCAACATGAAACACAGACGTGGTTTAGTACCGGCATTAAACTGTACTACGGCTGTTCTTGTTTTTTTGCCTACATAAAAGTTTCCCAGTTGAAACAAATGAAAAGAGACACTCTGGAAACTTCAGAAATGTCCAAAAATATATTTATTAAATATTAATATTGATATTGCATGTTATTTATTAATCATACATTTTGTATCTTCAATGAATGCAATGTTTGCATTTTTTAAATAAACATTGGCAATCAAATGGATGCGAACAGCATCAGGAAACCTTCTGCAGTGTTATTCAAGGCTTTGTTTTGAAAAGAGATGCAGGCCATTCTGTTCCAAAATACAGCAATCTCAACATCACCGGGTAGTCATCATTACTAGCCCTTATCTCTGTCTATGTACTGAAGTCTTTTACAGTCCAATCCATGAACACCCACTCACTGAGGAGAAAACATTTGAGATAAACATCCCAGTCTATTTGTAACGGTACATCTGGTGGTGTTGCCTCCTACACAGACAATCATGTTTCTGGACATGATGGCTGTTATTACACTGTCCAGCACAATGACAATGGCAGTGCTGTAAACACACACACGGGCACACACACAGGTGCTGAGTCACACACACACACACACACACACACACACACACACACACACACACACACACACACACACACACACACACACACACACACACACACACACACATGGGCACCCTCACAAACACACACACACACGCACACACCCACACACACACACACACACACACACACACAAACCCACACACACACAATTCAAACATGACTTGAAAGACGGAAAAGTCAATGTGGTTTGTTTTCTGTAGTGCTTCAATACTCTCTCCAACAATGTATTATCTCAGGTCTTTGTCTCAAAAACATGCACACACACCACACACAAACACACACCCACACACACATATAAACACTCAAAAACACACACAAATGCACACAGAAGCACACACACACACACACACACGCATGTATTCCTGCACTTGTGTTCTGCCACAAAGACAGTTACAGATAAGCGATCATCAACACGATCCTTCAAGATACGAAGAAAACATAAACACATTGAACTCTGGGAAATATAGATAGAGGTTAATGGGTAGACATACACACACAACATTAACAACATACACACGAAACACCTGTCCATGGTCTCCCCCCCCCGGCCAAACGATGATCTTGTCATTACACAAGTAGTATCCTCATGCCACATCCTCTAACAAGACCCTGGGCGTGCTGTGAGCCATAGGCATCACCGGAGGCACGCAGGGCACACTCACATTCCTCAGTGGAACAATAACACGCGTCAGGATGTTAGTCTTGGTCCAGGAATGTTATCAGGCAAGGGCAGAGAGGGGAAGCGTGGGATGACTGGTTGAATAAGCATTTCACATGGAAGATGAGGAAAATGAGGACAAAATAAGTGACCTGCAATAAGCTGCGGAAACTCTGCTCTGATGATGTTATAGGGTATCGATCCCAGGAAAGGACATCTGAAACAGATCGCCACATGGATAGCTCAAAATCATGCGAAGGCAGAACACTTGATCGTGCCGTTGAGGTGAGGAAGTAAATTTTTAGGTGGTCCTCTTTTGTGGCCCAGACAGAAAGAGAAACCAGTAAACCACCAGAGTCTGGGAACAGAGAAGTGCTTTGTTTCAAACTCACCCAAGCACCACCTGTTGTTCATCATAAGGCTCCAACCTGAATGTTAGAGTAACGTTTGAGAAACTATAGAACAACCGATCTTTGTCAACCACACTCCACAGAACATATTGAAACATGCCTGGCTGGCATTTGGTTTATTAAACCTCAATCTGTTAACAATGGGCTCCTGCCACCAACGTCAATGAAGAACACATTGTGTTCATTGTGTTCAAGTCAAGTTTATGTTCTGTAGGCTTAGTTAACTTCAAGCCTCAAAAGGATTCACAAGCCCACTTTAAGATCCACATTTTGATGGCTTTCCTAAACCCTAGAGCAGGCAAAGAAAACCACCTTCCCAAAACCCCAATGAGAGTAGGGCCAAACACTAAGGAATATGTTTTGGTCTGTAGAATATTTCAAACATGCTTTGCATATGAAATACACAGCATCAGTGTTGGAAGATGTGCTCTTCAATATCAACAGCAATTAACAATCTAAAAGGATTGTATTCTAACAGGATTTACAATCTAACAGGATGTAATTAACAGTTAAAGCCAGAAACTGGCTTTAATCCTTATCGATTATTTCAGACTTGAAGATACTGTTCACTTATAGTGAATAGTCACTGATAGTGAAACGTCCATTTCAGTTGTCCAAATAAGGCCTTAGACTACCAGTCCACAGAAATGGACTTTCATCGCAGTGCGGTCACACTCATAACTCAGCCTCACAGACTGTGAAACAGAACACAATGGGCAATCACACAACCCTATAGCCCCGTAAAACCACTGTGTGTCCTGTCACTGTGTGTCCTGTCACATGCCGCGACCTTTCACCTCATCGCGCGCGTGTGCTACATTCTGACCTCGACCGCCAGTTGACACTCAGAGTGTTGTACTGTTTCCGTGCGTGGTTTATTTACATTCCTGGCTAAAGACGAGAGCACAAACACAAAAGCACACCTTGAGAGTGTACTGTCATTGTTCCCCAAGGACCTGTGTCACAGATTTCACTAGCATGTGTCACCACAGCCTCCTACTACATCCCTGTCCTGTCCCTCTTCCTGAATAGCCGGAATGTTTCGGTCTGCATATCTGCTCCATGTACCAGACCACCACGTGAGTCATGAGTGTGAAATTCATGCTGTGCTGAATGTGCGCCCGACACACAAACACACAAGCACACGAGCACACGAGCGCATGGGTTTGTGTGCTTGTGTGTTACAAACTGCCCCCGCATATGAAACACACTGTAACAGCGGGAGTCTTGAGAGGGGAGCAACAATGGTTATACCTCCTGTGCTAATTATTATGGGGACTCACCAGGGCACTGTCATGGAGCCCGGGTTGATTTAACCATTAAATGTCATGCTGCTCTTTTAGCATTGTGACACATACTGAGCTGTTATCGGAAGCTAGAAATAGCCGAGGCGCTCTAAGGTTAAGTTTGTAATGTGTGGCGTCAACCACAAATGTAGACGTAGAAAATGATATCATAGAATCATAGAATGTTATGTAGAAATTGCATCAGTGTTTTTGGCGGAATAAGTCGTAGGTTCTATAGTTCTTCATAAAGACCTATTTATCATCTTTACTTTGTAATATTTTGAATGAGCTATAAAGTAAAAAGTAGATGTAAACACATTAAGTTAAGCATAACTTGGAAGCAATATAAATCGCTTTGTTACTTAGTGTCAGTAGGCAAAAACATGCACCTCCTGCACCTCCTCTCAAGTATTACAACTTATGAGTAACAAATAAAGATAAAGCTATCGTACTAACATATAAGAACATTATAATACCAAAGCAGCTACGATGGTAAAGATGCTGACGCAGAGAGATGCTGATGCTATGCTATGCATCAGGTAATGCTGGTTTGCTCCCTTCACCTACACTACACTCCTACACATTCTTATAGGAATGCCTCATATCGGCCCAACCGGATGGGCCACTTCTAGGGTGTTGTCTCCAGTAGTAGGAAGCTGTTCTAGTGATGATCCTGAACAGGAAGAAGCTGTTTTGGTACTGATCCTGAAACAGGAAGAAGCTGTTCTAGTACTGATCCTGAACAGGATGAAGCTGTTCTAGTACTGATCCTGAACAGGATGAAGCT
The DNA here is from genome assembly GCF_902167405.1 of Gadus morhua. Taxonomy (NCBI): domain Eukaryota; kingdom Metazoa; phylum Chordata; class Actinopteri; order Gadiformes; family Gadidae; genus Gadus; species Gadus morhua. The sequence goes on along the minus strand of NC_044049.1, from coordinate 25,419,800 downwards.
GTTTTGGTACTGATCCTGAAACAGGAAGAAGCTGTTCTAGTACTGATCCTGAGCAGAATGAAGCTGTTCTAGTGCTGATCCTGAACAGGATGAAGCTGTTCTATTCCTGATCCTGAAACAGGAATAAACTGTTCTAGTGCTGATCCTGAACAGAAAGAGGCTGTTCTAGAGCCGATCCTGAACAGGAAGAAGCTGTTCTAGGGCTGATCCTGAAACAGGAAGAAACTGTTCTAGTACTGATCCTGAACAGGAAGAAGCAGTTCTAGTGCTGATCCTTAACAGGAAGAAGCTGTTCTAGGGCTGAACCTGAACCGGAAGAAGCTGTTCTAGAGCCGATCTTGAACAGGAAGAAGCTGTTCTAGTGCTGATCCTGAAACAGGAAGAAACTGTTCTAGTACTGATCCTGAAACAGGAATAAACTGTTCTAGTGCTGATCTTGAAACAGGAAGAAACTGTTCTAGTACTAATCCTGAAACAGGAATAAACTGTTCTAGAACCGATCTTGAACAGGAAGAAACTGTTCCAGTGCTGATCCTGAGCAGGAAGAATCTGTTCTGGAGCCGATCCTGAACAGGAAGCAGCTGTTCTAGTGCTGATCCTGAACAGGAGGAACCACCAGCAAAAACACATGGAATAGAATGGAGGAGATGAGTAGGTGTGAGCCACTTCTCACAGTGAACTGGGAAGACCTTGTGTGGGCACTGGGAAAACACTAAACGTGTTTGATCGTGTTTGTGAGCACATGTCCAAAATGCACACACAACACACTGATGGCACGTTGTTCTTGAGTCACCTCTAGAGGGAACACCATGTTGCCGACAGAACAATGGGTGTGTTTTTGTGTGTGTAACTATTAAATGAGTGTATTCAAAGGGTTAGTCATGCACTGCAGCGGGCTGTGTGGGCCAAAGTGAGGACTAAGTCAATGATCTGGACAGTCAACAATCAGAAGACTGGGTCCTGGGTTCCTAACATTTTGATCCGTGTGCAATAAGTCCCAGATAAGCCCTGTTCACACCGTCAGGTTGTCATTCAGTGGATGGCAGGTCTGTTCCTTGTACTTGGGACAGTACATTGGAAGGGACTCACTGCCTTGAAGTCTTCATTCCTCTGTATCTACTACACAGTGTGTTCACATGACGCACACGCAAACAAGAAACTCTGGTTCAGTAGCTTCGCAAGGCCATTAGTACCTCACAAGACACTAGAAGTCTTCCTAAGGCTCAGAAATCAAGGTGTGTTTTGTCATGCAAGCAGATTATTGCGACAAAACCCAGATACTACAACCTGGAATGTGTCGAACAGAAGATGTGTATACTAGTACAGGTGACTGTAGGTCCATGGTAAATGGGCCAACAAGACTTTTGTTTGATGTTGACACAGGTCACTCTTGCACACACTGTTTAGATGTCGCTATGCCTCACACCAAGGATGTACGATTGTGACTTAACTTTGCGCCTTCTTTCTTTGCTCTATATGATTATATATGAAGGGCCACATTTGATGATCAATTGGGTTATTATAGATGAATGAATCACTAAATTAACAATCGTGAAACTGACCACATGTGTTTTGAACATAAAAGTCTATAATTCATTGCTAATTACTTTGAGTTTCCAGGTTTGCTTTAAACTAAAAAAACATAAATGTGTCTTTGCTAGCCAGTGATAATCGGTAAAGCAGTAATAATGTGTGTTTGTTTTTGCTTGTTACTGCGTGCGTGCGTGCGTGCGTGCATGTGTGCGTGCGTGCATTCGCGTGTGTTTGTAGGGAAAAGGAAGAACAGTCAATCGTCGGCACACTGCGCGGTATATAATGAAGTGACCCATCTATTCTCCCATGCATCCCACACAGTTGCTAGCACACAGCGCTTCCTACACGCTCTGTCTCTTTCTTTCTCTTCCCCTCCCTCTCTTTCTCCCTCTCAAACACATGCATAGACAGATCTATTTAGGGGGCTATTTAGGGCAAAAAGGCAAGTCAGTTTGCAGGTAAGTCAGCAGGATTACCTGGACCCGGCATTCAGCAGCGCCCTCTACTGGTCGTAAGGAAACGTGTTTAATGATGGCTTTGCCAATGTTTACCAAGCATACACATATTACTGGAGGTGAAAATCCTGTTGCTATTTGTGTGTATGTGTGTATGTATGTATGTATGTTTGTATGTGTGTGTGTGTGTGTGTGTGTGTGTGTGTGTGTGTGTGTGTGTGTGTGTGTGTGTGTGTGTGTGTGTGTGTGTGTGTGTGTGTGTGTGTGTGTGCGCGTTCGCGCGTGTGCATGCGTGTGTATGTGAATGGCCATTAAACAGTATTAAGGTGAAACAGAGGTAAGCATTTTGAACAACCTTCATGCTCTGTAGTGGTCTGAGGAATGCCATGATTTGAACCATTATACGGATCTCACTTAAGTCAACTGAAAAGAGGGTCTGTTTTTGCCACCGCATCCTAAAAATAGAATCAGCCCTCAAGGATTATCCTTGCACTGCAAGCAGGGGCAAGCAGGGGTCAAACCCAGTCCAACGCCTTAACCACTCGTCCATCACCGTTACATAGCTCAGTGAGTGTCAGTCGTGTGATACTGTCAAGAAACGGTATGCCATTCAAAACATTCCACCAAGACATTGGGTGAGGGACACTCTGTTTGGTGTCTTGCAGTATCTTGCAACACAACCATCCCCTCATAATACTAACACGTCCCACTTATTCCTCCTCCTCCTCTTCCTCCTCCTCTTCTTCCTCCTCCTCTTCTTCCTCCTCCTCTTCGCCTTCCTCATCCTCATCCTCTTCTTCATCATCTTCCTCCTCCTCCTCTTCCTCCTCTCCGCATTGCAGCTAAGCTAAGCTCCCCAGTTATAATATTCAGGAATATAATTATATTATCATATATATATATTTATATATAAATAAATATACATGTACTTCTATTGGTATATAAACATACAAACGAACACATATACATATTTACTTACACATACACGTACACATGTTTCATTACTCTATCTTGACAAAAGATTTGCCATCAGTTTTGTGCAAAGCAACTGTACAAATGTATGCTGAGGATTGTACATTGTAATAAGCCGAAAAAACTGTCAGCTTATTACTGTCAATCAGCCGAGTTAAATAAGGTTTTTGATTGGATAAAACGAAATAAGTTGGCACTGAACATCTCGAAAACCAATTGTCTTGGAATCAAGTCATAAACTATCATCGACACCAAAGATGAGTTTGAACTTGTATGGGGGACCTATTGAACGGGTGGATAAAGTAAAATTACTGGGCACAATAATTAAATAGTCAGCTGTCATGGGCAGAACAAATTGATACCATAGTGAAGAGGATCGGTTGTGGTATCTTCATGGTGAGGAAATGTCTTTCTTATGTCCCTACACACATTGTGGGACAGGTGGCTATATCTTAAATTTTATGTCACCTGGATTATTGTGCACAAGTATGATCCTCTGCATCTAAAGGTCAACTAAAGAAATGACAAACTGCCCAGAACAGAGCTGCCAGGTTAGTATTACATTTTCCCAGACGAACAAACACTACCGTCAGCTCACATGGTTAATGGTAGAGCAGGATGAATTTCAATACCTCAACATTTTTCAGGAACACTGTCTTCTCTTCTCAACCCATTTCTTCTGTAACCAAATTATTAGATGTAGTCAGGTTCATTCTCATTTTACTAGTCAGCCGATGTTGGCCAGACAATGTTACAAGGTCCAAAATCAAATGCTTTAAAGAGAACAGTTATTTCTCATGCCATCAATCAATGGAATATATGCCCACTAAATATACGCAAATTCAATAGCAAAATATCTTTCAAATACCATTTGAGAGTGCTCTATTTAAATCTGTGAATGGACAACCTACTGTAAGAATGTGATAATGAGTGTAAAACCCATGAATGTAATAACTTTTCCTGAATAGTTTCTGATGATGTTTACAATAATTGACTGCTTTTAGATGATCATTGTTACCTTAATTATGATTTGTATCTTGCGTATTGTTATGTTTTATGTCTTTCTGTGTAGATCCCAGGAAGACTAGCTCGTCCCACTTTGGTGACAGCTAATGGGGATAATTTTAAACAATAAACATTAACCATGAACATACACATATTTATTTAAACATACATATATACATATAATCAACATATAGTGTGTGTGTGTATGTGCGCATGCGACTGTCAATTATAAGGGAGGAACGTCACCATGTATGAAAAAATCTGACACACAAGTGTGTTTGGTGTGTGTGTGTTTGGTAAGTATCATTTACAACTCTAGTCACAACTCTCCATTTCAGCAGATATATCAATTATTCAACACCACTTGTAGCTAACAGTAGAGCATTTGCTTTAGCACTTAAAGTTATGACGTCCAGTCCAGCCTTGTGTGTATCATGCAGGCCCATGGGCCTCGATGGTGTGATCGCTTTACACCAACATCACTTTGCAGGGATTCCTAGCCCTGATCTTTAAGCTACGTCTGGGCTTCTAGTCTTGATGCACTGATCTCTCTGTTACAGTTAGTTCATTTCTTTCTTTTATTTCCCATGCAATTTCAACAAAACTTGGACTTTGGACAGGAGAGTGGAGTGAGACAGGGAAGTCTGTTGAGGTAGAAGGAAGAGGAAAATTCATGCAGCATCAAACTGCAGGTATAAATCAAACCTCGGTCGCTATAAGAAAAATTAGATAGATAAAGAGATAGAGTGATAGAGTGATAGAGTGATAGAGTGATAGAGAGAGAGAGAGAGAGAGAGAGAGAGAGAGAGAGAGAGAGAGAGAGAGAGAGAGAGAGAGAGAGAGAGAGAGAGAGAGAGACAGACAGACAGACAGACAGACAGACAGACAGACAGACAGACAGACAGATAGACAGATAGACAGACAGACAGACAGACAGACAGACAGATAGATAGATAGATAGATAGATAGATAGATAGATAGATAGATAGATAGATAGATAGATAGATAGAGGAATGGATAGATATATCATAGAGATAAATATATAGATAGATAGAGAGACAGAGGGATACATGGATAGATGAATAGATAGAGATATACAGAGAGAGATGGAGGAATAGATAGAGGGATAGATGGATAGATAGACAGAGGGATATATATATAGTGACTAGTAACAAGTCCTCCTACTACAGTTCTCCCTGTACTGAAGGGGGCGACGGCAAAGTCTGTCAGGGCTATCCCTCTTACTCACACAAATACACACACACACATGCACACATATCCAAATTAACAAACACACACACACACAAATAGAAAGAGCGCTTGAACATGGTGAATCATCGAGAGAATCATGTTAATGTGCCGATTAACCCTCTCTCTGTACAGATCTCTTTCTTCTGCTATGATGGGAAACTGATTCATATCCCACATTTGATATAAACTAATTACTGGTGCTTGAAATTGATTTATATCCTATATTGAGCAATTACTAATTACTGGTTCTTGAAATGTTTTTCAATCCTATTTGGAAGATTACTAATAACTGGTACTTGAAAGGATTTAATATCCTACGTTGGATAATATATGGTAATCGAAACGAAGGGGGTGGCTGGGTCCTCTAAAATCACACAGACTGCTTTTAGAAAAGAGAAGTTGTAGTTGTGATGACATTCAGTGAGTTTGATGATCGATCCCCATTAGAAACAGAAAAAATAAGCCTTATGAGCATTCATGGCTTCCAAACTGCAGCATTAAATAATCGTTTTGATGACTGCAGCCTTTCAGACCAGTGAATTATGGCACTGGGTTTAGGGGTGAGATTTGACCATGGTCCCTGACCTCCCTAAACCTCCCTAAACCTTATTCACAATATGGGGTACTGCCTCATGTTACTTGTACATATCTTTTCAATCGTATGTCTAGCAGAAATTAAGGCTGCTTTTAAAAATTGCAACATTTCAAATAATTGTATATTAACTTGAAACATCATGACATTGATCTATGACTTAAATTACCTAGCATTATTTTTCTCAATGACTCAATGCAGGAAGCAGATAAATAACTTGGTCCAAACGACACACTTGTTTCTTATTGAGCTGATTATGTTGCACAGCTATAAACAAAGAGAGATTTCAGGACAACAATGCACACGTATCTTTCTTTGGGAAAAGCAGTCACCGTTGTGGGCTTCTTCTAATAGTTGCTATGGGTGTTGGTTGCATTCTGAGGTTCGATTTCGAAATGTAGCTGTTGTCTTTGCTCACAAGGCCTGTTTAACTGTCATGTTGTGCTAATGCTATCTTGTCTTGCAGAGTGTCTTGGGTCTGCTTGTTGCTCTGTGGTGGCAGTCTTGCTGCATCAATGAAGGGTAACTTAATTTACTTATTTAATTTTGACCAATGATATTACTTGTATAGTGTGGCTTTCTCAAGGCATGTTTTCCCCCTTTAGGGTACAACAATCCCTATACCGATGCCAGCCGTGGACTTGGGGGTTTTCAAGAGGAGCAGCTGGTGTTTTCTCCATCAAAAGTATTGAGTTCCTATGGCCAAGCAACAGGCTACGCAGACAGAAGCTACAGATCCCCGGTAGCACTACAGATTAACTGGGACTTGTTCATGCCTCATGAGCCACTCACGTTCCCTTTAAACCCCACATACAAGACTGTTAGAGGGTCTAACGATCCGCATGGCGGAGTATTCATTGAGCCTTCTACCCAATCTTCAAAGCCAGGGAGCTTTGGTTTTCCCAGTTCTGTACCCTCCTTCGACCCTGTCCCCCATCATCAGTTCACTGACTCTGAGGTCACGCCCATCAATTCGACACTTGATGCTGACCCAGTATCTAGCATAGGTGGATACGGCCTGCCTCAGCACCTCAGCCTCCAGTTTGACAGAGCAGGTGATGCCCAAGGCTATTCCCCTAACTTTGAGGCCAAGCACCCTTCTTCTGAAAATGCACAGCTTCCTTCCAAAGAGGTTGGCCCCTCCAACTACAACTCAGACAGTGCTGTCCAGCCAAGCAGTTGGCTGTCTCGACCCTTCGAGAGCAAAGAGGTGCCGGTATTCTCCAGTGATTCAGCTCACCGGGTCCAGGCTGCTCCGATTGAAACCCCTGCCTTTCCCAGCTATGGGACCCATTTTGTCTTGGACTCCATGCCAAGTAAAGGGGCTGCACAACCAGGCCGCTTCCGTATGGTTACGCCACAGCTGCCCAGCACCCATCAGCTTGCGATGCCAAAGGAGGTGAGCATGCCGTTCCCATACACCTACATTGTTCAATCCAGAGGTCGCCACGGACGAGGAAGGAATGTGAACCGCAATACCAGATACTACAAGAAGGGCCCTCCACCTGCCTCGTTTGGCCTAAAGAGACAAAGAAGATGGAAACTCTGATCCAACGATCATGTATTATCATTGCCTGTTGATGCACTAAAGCTAATATTATATTCAGCATGAGTTTTTATGATTTAGTTTCATTAAAGTGACTTCATGTTTTATTCTTTGCTTGGTATTTCTTTTTCAGAGGGTACTTACTGAACTGACTCCTGAGAATGTATTTTTTGTTTGAATGTCAAGCAATTCAATGTTGCAGAGTAAGAAGTGCATACTTTGTGACATGAACTGGTATTATGGTTTGTAAGGTCATTCATGAAGTAGATAAACACTACCGCACTTCTTGATTTGTTAGGGTAGAAGTTGTCTGTTAAATCTAGAGTGAATATCTTACCAACTACTTGGTGCATGAGGCCTTTTGAAGTCATTGTAAATGCTGGCTTATTCTTTCAAACTGTCAATTGTTGACTAAATAGTTGGTCAACTTAATTTATGCTTTATAAACCACCTTAATTTATTTTTCTTGGTAATGAATATGTAGGAAAAATGCTTTTATGAATGATTCATTCACTTAACTTTCAAATGCTTAAGTTGTTTGTATTGTGCTTGCCAAAATGTTCTGATTAATTGACCACAGTGGGCTGAGGCGTCACGGTCACCACATTGCTGTGGTAAATGTCTGGATCTGGATGATTCATCTGCTGTCTCGGGAAACCCTATTTGCTTTAGCTGGGGAGGGTCAATGACTTGACCAGTTTCAATGGAGTATCTACTGCAAGTCTTCCCAAAGTGTGGAATGTCTGAACTACTTTTACATAACAATTGACACCAAACTTCGTTTAGGTTATTTTACATTAATTGGTTATACATATTCCTTATTTCATAGGTTCAACATTTCAGAGCATATGGTATTTGAGGTATAGGGGTTGACTTTCTATACGAGATACTTTCTGTTCTTCCCCTCCCTGGGATATTTTTATATTTGATCGCAGGATAGAAAAGCAAGCGCTGATAAGAGCTTCCATTCTTTGTAGAAGTCTAATGTTTTATATCAAAACAATTACATTTTAGGAATGGGAGTACTACAGTGGTGGGAAGAATAACGCAAACGGTACTAAGGTTAAAGTATTTTTCTTGATAAATACTTACCAGTATGTACTTAATATACTTGTAAAGTATCTTGTAAAAATACTAACTTCATTATATGCAATTTATTAAATTGTAACCTACATTGAAACAGGTCCTAAAAGGTAAAGAAAACTCAAGTCATTAAGTGCTGTATCCAGAAACAATACAATGCTTACCTACATTACACTAGATCAACACTTCAAAGCAAATACCAAAGAAACGTTTAAAATCGTTTAGCACCTCAAGTCAACTGCACCTTGCCTTTAAGGCCAAATGGTCACCGTTGCCCTAACCATCATTGCAAGTCTTTTTTGTAACTAAAGATTCAAAAGGTCATTTCCAAAAAGGTAATCGCAATAATCAGCTGCATTCACCCGCCGACTTATCAGGGTGCTAGACAAGTTAAACCTTTAGCTTTTCAGTTCAGACATTACTTTCAGGTCATACATGTAAACAAAAAGCAGTATAGGCCCAATAGTGCCTCGATGGTTGTTCCATTGTGTTTAATAGAAGTACAAGGCCAAACATAGTTAGCATTTCATTATTAACCCATCATAATTGAATGCTAGAGGAGCTCTTTTGCTGTCATGATCCATCTTCATGATTTTTATAAAGAACAGGTTAAAGGCTTTTAAAAATAAAGATAAGGCATGTATTTTGCTGTAATGCCGCTTTGTAGAATCAAGTCAAATTGAAGTACTGAATAAAAACATAAGTCAAGTTTAAATGGTTACATTTTGTTTATTCTTTTCAGGGAACAAGCTTTTATGCTGAAAGTGCGAAGCATTACTGAAGGTATAGTCAGTGTAGAAATCCATAAGCAAGTGGGAAAAATACACAATTGATTGAAGGCCAAGTGGTCACCATTTACCCCTTACGGTCTCAGAGCCATAAGCACGGATGGGGGTGGTGGAGGGAAACCGCTGAAGTACTTCTTCTTGGATAACATCTGGCGGCTTCGGCGGTGTGAGCCCTTGGATTGGACAATGTAGGTAGATGCAGTCTGGTCCCTCACCTTCTTTGGCCTCTGAAGCCACTTGGAGCTGGGGAGCTGAGGAGCCTTCTTCAGTGGCTTGAAGAGGACTGGTTGTGCAGCGGCTTTACTTGAAGTCGAGTCCAAGCCGTAGTCAGTCACATAGCTTGGATAGGCAGGGGTTTCCACAGGAGCAACATGGGCCCAGTGACCTGTATGACTGGAGAATGCCGGCTCCTCTTCTCTGGTCAAGTAGGAAGCCGAGGACCAAGTGCTTGGCTGGACTGCGTTCATAGAGTCATACTTGGAGGCGTCAACCCCCTCTGAATGAAGCTGTTCAGCTTCAGCAGCAGGGTATTGATAAACAGCCTCATCGACAAGGTTAGTGGAATAGCTTTGTGAACCTTCTTGTACACCAGCTTGGAAGTTGAGGTTCAGTGAAGAGCTAGAGTAATCCCCTTTAGTGTCAGTACTAGGTACTGCTTCCGCCTCCAGAGGCTGTTCGCTAATGGTCTGCGCTGCTTGGGCCCAGTCACCTGAATTACTGACGTAAACCGGCTCCTCTTCTCTAGTCATGTAAGGAGCAGAAGACCAAGTGCTGGGCTGGACCACATTCACAGAGTTGTAGTCGGAGAGGTCACTCTCTTCTGAAGGAAGCTGTGCAGTTTCAGCAGCAGGGTATTGATAAACAGCCTCATCAACAAGGTTAGTGGAATAGCTTTGTGAACCCTCTTGTACACCAGCTGGGAGGTCAAGGTGCAGTGAAGAGCTAGAGTAACCCCCTTTAGTGTCAGTACTAGGTACTGCTTCAGCCTCCAGAATATGTTCACCAATGTTCGGAGCGGCGTGGGCCCAGTCACCTGCATTACTGGAGAATACCGGCTCTTCTGTGGTAATGTAACGATCAGAGGACCAACTGCTTGGCTGTTCCGCAACCACAGAGTCATAGGTGTAGGGGTCATCATCTGGTGAAGGAAGCTGTGCAGTTTCAGCAGCTGGGTATTGATAAACAGCCTCATCGACAAGGTTAGTGGAATAGCTTTGTGAACCTTCTTGTACACCAGCTGGGAGGTCAAGGTGCAATGAAGAGTAAGCCCCTTTAGTGTCAGAGGGTGGGAAGTGAGGCTTCGTGCTGCCCCACTGCTCCTCAAAAGAGTGATCATGCTGGTTGGGAGGGTTTAGAGGGAATGTCACTGGCTTGACAAGTTTCTGGTCTTCCATCTCAGCATTTTTCTGTCCAAACTCCACAGCTCCTCCTCCCTGGATCCTCGCCCCTTCCTCGGGGTTCAACGGTGCCTGCTTTGGAGCTGCAGCTAGTGGGACGTTTTTGCTTCGGTCTGAATAGCCTTTTTCTAGGCTATATGCATCAAACCTTAGAGTATGAGAAGTTTGTAGCTCGTCATCTTTATCACCCCCAATTTCAGGATGGTCATTCTTGGAGGTATAGCTATAACCTAAAATAAAATACAAAAAAAACATATTAAGTGACCATGTGAATCAAACAAGTAAAAAATATTCTATGTGCAATGTTACCCTTCAATGATGGAAAAGGAAGACTGCCACCAAACAGCAACCAAGAAAACCAAGACACTCTGCAATACAAGAAAAAGTGTTAATCAGCTACACATATAACTGAAGAGAGAAGACAAAAGCTACAACGCCAAGACTACCTGAGAATGCACCCAACAGCCATGGCACACTAGATTCAAAGTATTTCCCAGACAGATTGGTAGAGGCCAAACCAGACCTACAGCACTGTTGCACTGATCCTCTGCTATCTCTTTATATTGTGGCCCTGTAGCCAATCAACGCAAGCATTTGCAGCTCCTAGCCTTTGCATCATAATCATCCACATCAAATACAGGTGTGGTATTTGGGCAACCATGTTCTTACTCCAATAGTATCCGTCTGCTTCCTGCAAGAGGGAGGCGTGACTTGTAGTAGGCGTAACTTGTAGTTGGAGGCGTGTCTTGTACTTTTCTAAATCACGGAAGTAGGAGGGGTCTAGTACTTTTCTAAATCGCAGAAGTGATCTGTCTGTAGCAGTGGTGCGCGGGAACATAAATGACCGCAACTCAGACCTCAAATATTAGGCCTAATATAAAGATAATTCACCCGACCCGCTCATTTAAAAAAATGCTCTTGATTAGCTTAATCGTAGCCTTACTGGCTTACGTGAAACGGACATCCCCAAGTCATATGCATTTCAGAAAAGAAGCCTATTACAATTTTACAATGACCTGTAGCCTAAAGCAGTTTAACGTGGGGAACCTGGTTAAGTTTAGCCTACTTTATCCCTTTGTACCTTTAACAAAAAGACAGCAGATTAATAATTTAAAGAATTTTATTGAATACATTTCGGTTAAAACAATCCCCAATGGACTTTAATCGTCGTATCATTTTCAAGTTTTCCAAAAAACAATTGCATGTCCCCATAATACTCAAACATAAATAGAAAAGGATCCATAACTTCATACTTTTCTTTAGCAATTAAGGTGACACCATTTTCTATGTAATACTCTAGGGATTGTGCAGCCTCGCTGTCTTCCATGCCAGGGAAGCGCGGCACCTCGACTGCACCTTTGGAGAGGTTCTGTTCCTTCATCTGTTTTAGCCACTTGCTCGCTTCCTGTATGTTTAAGATCCTGCATGATAGAAAACAATGAATTAAAATAATTACTGATAGAAACAAGACCAGAACAATGTCACTAACAGGACGATAGTTATGAGAAAGCCTTCATATTATAGCGTTCACATTACAAGCCTTCATTTTATATATATTTGCTGGTCATTAATACATGGATTTCTCAGGTACGTCACTGTTTCACTATGGGGTGCCATTTGTAAAAACGTAAAATTTTTTAGCTGATACATTCAACATTTAGCTCATTTTCCTCACATGAGCGAAAGATTCATGTAAAACACGTTATATGTAATTGTCAAATATGTTCAAATGTACAAAATACATGTTAGAAATTGTATATAATTTTTTTATCTAAACATAAATGTTAAATTTATATCTTAATGTTAAATATAAATGTTAAATCTAAATGTTCAATCCAAATGTTTCAGATGGATCTAAACGTTAAATCTAAATGTTAAATGTCAAGTTAACAAAGAAAAGTACTGAACAAAGACAAAAGTCAAGTTTAAATAGATACATTTAGTTTATTCTTTTCAGGGAACAAGCTTTTATGCTGAAAGTGCGAAGCATTACTGAAGGTATAGTCAGTGTAGAAATCCATAAGCAAGTGGGAAAAATACACAATTGATTGAAGGCCAAGTGGTCACCATTTACCCCTTACGGTCTCAGAGCCATAGTCACGAATGGGGGTGGTGGAGGGAAACCGCTGAAGTACTTCTTCTTGGATAACATCTGGCGGCTTCGGCGGTGTGAGCCCTTGGATTGGACAATGTAGGTAGATGCAGTCTGGTCCCTCACCTTCTTTGGCCTCTGAAGCCACTTGGAGCTGGGGAGCTGAGGAGCCTTCTTCAGTGGCTTGAAGAGGACTGGTTGTGCAGCGGGTTTACTTGAAGTAGAGTCCAAGCCGAAATCAGCCACATCGCTTGGATAGGCAGGGGTTTCCACAGGAGCAACATGGGCCCAGTGACCTGGATGACTGGAGAATACCGGCTCCTCTTCTCTGGTCATGTAGGAAGCCGAGGACCAAGTGCTTGGCTGGACTGCGTTCATAGAGTCATACTTGGAGGCGTCAACCCCCTCTGAATAAAGCTGTGCAGTTTCAGCAGCAGGGTATTGATAAACAGCCTCATCGACATGGTTAGGGGAATAGCTTTGTGAACCTTCTTGTACACCAGCTTGGAAGTTGAGGTTCAGTGAAGAGCTAGAGTAACCCCCTTTAGTGTCAGTACTAGGTATTGCTTCAGCCTCCAGAGTTTGTTCGCTAATGGTCGGCGCTGCCTGGGCCCAGTCACCTGAATTACTGACGTAAACCGGCTCCTCTTCTCTAGTCATGTAGGGAGCAGAAGACCAAATGCTTGGCTGGACCACATTCACAGAGTTGTAGTCAGAGAGGTCACTCTCTTCTGAAGGAAGCTGTGCAATTTCAGCAGCAGGGTATTGATAAACATCCTCATAGACCAGGTTAGGGGAATAGCTTTGTGAACCCTCTTGTACACCAGCTGGGAGGTCAAGGTGCAGTGAAGAGCTAGAGTAACCCCCTTTAGTGTCAGTACTAGGTACTGCTTCAGCCTCCAGAATTTGTGCGCTAATGTTCGGAGCGCCCTGGGCCCAGTCACCTGCATTACTGGAGAATACCGGCTCTTCTGTGGTAATGTAACGATCAGAGGACCAACTGCTTGGCTGTTCCGCAATCACAGAGTCATAGGTGTAGGGGTCATCATCTGGTGAAAGAAGCTGTGCAGTTTCAGCAGCTGGGTATTGAGAAAAGTCCTCGTAGACAAGGTTAGTGGAATAGCTTTGTGAACCTTCTTGTACACCAGCTGGGAGGTCAAGGTGCAATGAAGAGCTAGAGTAAACCCCTTTAGTGTCAGAGGGTGGGAACTGAGGCTTAGTGCTGCCCCACTGCTCCTCAAAAGAGTAATCATGCTGGTTGGGAGGGTTTAGAGGGAATGTCACTGGCTTGACAAGTTTCTGGCCTTCCATCTCAGCATTTTTCTGTCCAAACTCCACAGCTCTGCCTCCCTGGACCCTCGCCCCTTCCTCAGGGTTCAACAGTGCCTGCTTTGGAGCTGCAGCTAGTGGGACTTTTTTGCTTCGGTCTGAATAGCCTTTTTCTAGGCTATATGCATCAAACCTTAGAGTATTAGAAGTTTGTAGCTCGTCATCTTTATCACCCCCAATTTCAGGATGGTCATTCTTGGAGGTATAGCTGTAACCTAAAATAAAATACAAAAAAACATATTAAGTGACCATGTGAATCAAACTAGTAAAAAATATTCAATGTGCAATGTTACCCTTCATTGATGGAAAAGGAAGACTGCCACCAAACAGCAACAAACAAAACCAAGACACTCTGCAATACAAGAAAAAGTGTTAATCAGCTACACAGATAACTGAAGAGAGAAGACAAAAGCTACAACGCCAAGACTACCTGAGAATGCACCCAACAGCCATGGCACACTAGATTCAAAGTATTTCCCAGACAGATTTGTTGAGGCCAAACCAGACCTAAAGCACTGTTGCACTGATCCACTGCTATCTCTTTATATTGTGGCCCTGTAGCCACTCAACACAAGCATTTGCAGCTCCTAGCCTTTGCAACATAATCATCCACATCAAATACAGGTGTGCTATTTGGGCAACCATGTTCTTACTCCAATAGTATCCGTCTGCTTCCTGCAAGACGGAGGCGTGACTTGTAGTAGGCGTAACTTGTAGTTGGAGGCGTGTCCTGTACTTTTCTAAATCACGGAAGTAGGAGGGGTCTAGTACTTTTCTAAATCGCGGTAGCGATCTCTCTGTAGCATAGGTGCGCGGGTACATAAATGACCGCAACTCAGGCCTCAAATATTAGGCCTTATATAAAAATAATGCACCCGACCCGCTCATTTAAAAATATGATCTTGATTAGCTTAATCGTAGCCTTACTGGCTTACGTCAAACTGACATCCCGAGTCATATGCATTTAAGAAAAGAAGCCTATTACAATTTTACAATGTCATGTAGCATAATGCATATAGCAGTTTAACGTGGGGAACCTGCTTAAGTTTAGCCTACTTTATCCCTTTATACCTTTAACAAAAAGACAGCAGATTAATAATTTAAAGAATTTTATTGAATACATTTTGGTTAAAACAATCACCAATGGACTTTAATTGTCGTATTATTTTCAAGTTTTCCAAAATACAATTGCATGTCCTCATAATACTCAAACATAAATAGAAAAGGATCCATAACTTCATACTTTTCTTTAGCAATTAAGGTGTAACAATTTTTATATGCAATTCTCTAGGGATTGTACAGCCTCGCTGTCTTCCATGCCAAGGAAGCACGGCACCTGGACTTAACCTTTGAAGAGGTTCTGTTCCTTCATCTGTTTTAGCCACTTGCTCGCTCCATGTATGTTTAAGATCCTGCATGAGATAGAAAACAATGAATTAAAATAAATATTACTGATAGAAACAGGACCAGAACAATGTCACTAACAGGAGGATAGTTATGAGAAAGCCTTCATATTATAGTGCTCACATTACAAGCCTTCATTTTATGAAGGCTTGTATTTATGATTTAGCTTTCTGCTAAATCTTAAATACATTGCACTTTCTAAAAAGCTTTAACTTTGCCTATATTTTCTATTTTAATACAAAAATGCCTTAACTTTCTGTTTTACTATTTCTTTGCATGTTTTCTTTTACTCCATTTTATTGTATGACAATGTTTATATGTGAAGCACTTTGAGTGCCTTGTGTATGAAAAGTGCTACATAAATAAAGTTGCCTTGCCTTATGTATTTGGCGGTCTTCAATGCATGGATTTCTCAGCCACGTCAATGTTGCACTATGGGGTACCGTTTGTAAAAACTCGTACAATTTTTTAGCTGATACATTTAGCTCACATGAGCGAACACTTAATGTAAAACACTTTATGCAATTGTCAATGTTTAAATGTACAAAATCCATGTTAGAAATTGTATATTATTTTAATATCTAAATATAAATGTCAAATTTAAATCGAAATGTTGAATCCAAACATTAAATCTGAATCTAAAATGTATATCTAAATGTTAAATCTAAATTTCAAATCTAAATTTCAAATCTATATCTGAATGTTAAATGTCAATTAACAAAGACAAGTACTGAACAAAGACAAGTCAAGTTTAAATAGTTACATTTTGTTTATTCTTTACAGGGAACAAGCTTTTATGCTGACAGTGCGAAGCATTACTGAAGGTATAGTCAGTGTAGAAATCCATAAGCAAGCGGGAAAAATACACAATTGATTAATGTCCAAGTGGTCACCATTTACCCCTTACGGTCTCAGAGCCATAAGCACGAATGGGGGCAGTGGAGGGAAACCGCTGAAGTACTTCTTCTTGGATAACATCTGGCGGCTTCGGCGGTGTGAGCCCTTGGATTGGACAATGTAGGTAGATGCAGTCTGGTCCCTCACCTTCTTTGGCCTCTGAAGCCACTTGGAGCTGGGCAGCTGAGGAGCCTTCTTCAGTGGCTTGAAGAGGACTGGTTGTGCAGCGGCTTTACTTGAAGTCGAGTCCAAGACGAAATCAGCCACATCGCTTGGATAGGCAGGGGTTTCCACAGGAGCAACATGGGCCCAGTGACCTGTATGACTGGAGAATACCGGCTCCTCTTCTCTGGTCATGTAGGAAGCCGAGGACCAAGTGCTTGGCTGGACTGCGTTCATAGAGTCATACTTGGAGGCGTCAACCCCCTCTGAATAAAGCTGTGCAGTTTCAGCAGCAGGGTATTGATAAACAGCCTCATCAACAAGGTTAGGGGAATAGCTTTGTGAACCTTCTTGTACATCAGCTGGGAGGTCAAGGTGCAGTGAAGAGCTAGAGTAACCCCCTTTAGTGTCAGTACTAGGTACTGCTTCAGCCTCCAGAGGCTGTTCGCTAATGGTCTGCGCAGCCTGGGCCCAGTCACCTGAATTACTGACGTAAACCGGCTCCTCTTCTCTAGTCATGTAGGGAGCAGAAGACAAAGTGCTTGGCTGGACCACATTCACAGAGTTGTAGTCGGAGAGGTCACTCTCTTCTGAAGGAAGATGTGCAGCTTCAGCAGCAGGGTATTGATAAACAGCCTCATCGACAAGGTTAGGGGAATAGCTTTGTGAACCTTCTTGTACACCAGCTGGGAGGTCAAGGTGCAGTGAAGAGCTAGAGTAACCCCCTTTAGTGTCAATACTAGGTACTGCTTCAGCCTCCAGGATCTGTGCGCCAATGTTCAGAGCGGCCTGGGCCCAGTCACCTGCATTACTGGAGAATACCGTCTCTTCTCTGGTAATGTAACGATCAGAGGACCAACTGCTTGGCTGTTCCGCATTCACAGAGTCATAGGTGTAGGGGTCATCATCTGATGAAGGAAGCTGTGCAGTTTCAGCAGCTGGGTATTGAGAAAAGTCCTCATAGACAAGGTTAGTGGAATAGCTTTGTGAACCTTCTTGTACACCAGCTGGGAGGTCAAGGTGCAGTGAAGAGCTAGAGTAACCCCCTTTAGTGTCAATTCTAGGTACTACTTCAGCCTCCAGGATCTGTGCGCTAATGTTCGGAGCGGCGTGGGCCCAGTTACTTAATACCGGCTCCTCTCTAGTCATGTAAGGAGCAGAAGACCAAGTGCTTGGCTGGACCACATTCACCGAGTTGTAGTCAGAGAGGTCACTCTCTTCTGAAGGAAGCTGTGCAGTTTCAGCAGCAGGGTAATGAAAAACATCCTCATAGACCAGGTTAGGGGAATAGCTTTGTGAACCAGCCTGGACATCGAGGTACAGCGCAGAGCTGGAGTAACCCCCTTTAGTGTCAGTTCTAGATACTACGTCAGCCTGCAGAGTCTGTGCGCTAATGGTCGGCGCTATGTTACCTGAATTAATGGAGAATACTGGCTCCCCTCCTCCGGTCATGTAGGAAGCAGAGGACCGACTTCTTGGCTGGTCCGCATAGAAGTGTGAGCCCTCTTGTTCACCAGCCTGGAAGTTGAGGTTCTGGGTAGGATTAAAGTACCCGCCACTTTTAGACACTTGTTTAGACTCCAAAGTAGGACCACTACTGAATGCACCATCGTCCATCAACAGATATGGAGTAGGAGGGATAAGGTCAGAGCCTGCCAGTTCTGAAGATGGTTTGGTAGAAGGCTTAGGGAACTGAGGCTTTGCGCTGCCCCTCTGCTCCTCAAAAGAGTAATCATGCTGGTTGGCAGGGTTTAGAGGAAGTTTCTGGTCTTCAATCTCAGCATTTTTCTGTCCAAACTCCACAGCTCTGCCTCCCTGGATCCTCGCCCCTTCCTCGGGGTTCAACAGTGCCTGCTTTGGAGCTGCAGCTAGTGGGACTTTTTTGCTTCGGTCTGAATATCCTTTTGCTAGGCTATATGCCTCAAACCTCAGAGTATGAGAAGTTTGTAGCTTGTCATCTTTATCACCCCCAATTTCAGGATGGTCAGTCTTGGAGGTATATCTGTCACCTAAAATAAAATAAAATACAAAAACCATATCAAGTTACCATGTGAATCAAACAAGTAAAAACTATTCAATGTGCAATGTTACCCTTCATTGATGGAAAAGGAAGACTGCCACCAAACAGCAACAAACAAAACCAAGACACTCTGCAATACAAGAAAAAGTGTTAATCAGCTACACAGATAACTTAAGAGAGAAGACAAAAGCTACAACTCCAACACTACCTGAGAATGCACCCAACAGCCATGGCAAACTATATTCAAAGTATTTCCCAGACAGATTGGTTGAGGCCAAACCAGACCTAAAACACTGTTGCACTGATCCTCTGCTATCTCTTTATATTATGGCCCTGTAGCCAATCAACGCCTTTGCAACATAATCATCCACTTCAAAAACAGGTGTGCTATTTACGCAACCACTCCAATAGTATCCGTCTGCTTCCTGCAAGATGGAGGCGTGACTTGTAGTAGGCGTAACTTGTAGTAGGAGGCGTGTCTTGTACTTTTCTAAATCACGGAACCGATCTCTCTATAGTATTCGTGCGCGTGTACATAAATGACCGCAACTCGGACCTCAAATATTAGGCCTTATATAAAAATAATGCACCCGACCCGCTCATTTAAAAATATGCTCTTGATTAGTTTAATCATAGCCATACTGGCTTACGTCAAACTGACATCCCGAGTCATATGCATTTAAGAAAAGAAGCCTATTACAATTTTACAATGACATGTAGCATAATGCATATAGCAGTTTAACGTGGGGAACCTGCTTAAGTTTAGCCTACTTTATCCCTTTATACCTTTAACAAAAAGACAGCAGATTAATAATTTAAAGAATTTTATTGAATACATTTCGGTTAAAACAATCCCCAATGGACTTTAATCGTCGTATTATCTTCAAGTTTTCCAAAAAACAATTGCATGTCCTCGTAATACTCAAACAAAAATAGAAAAGGATCCATAACTTCATGCTTTTCTTTAGCATTTAAGATGACACCATTTTCTATGTAATTCTCTAGGGATTGTACAGCCTCGCTGTCTTCCATGCCAGGGAAGCGCGGCACCTCAACTACACCTTTGAAGAGGTTCTGTTTTAGCCACTTGCTCACTTCCTGTATGTTTTCAAGATCCTTCATGAGATAGAAAACAATGAATTAAAATAAATATTACTGATAGAAACAAGACCAGAACAATGTCACTAACAGGACGATAGTTATGAGAAAGCATTCATATTATAGCGTTCACATTACAAGCCTTCATTTTATATATATTTGCCGATCTTCAATACATGGATTCCTCAGCTACGTCATCACTGTTGCACTGTGCAAACTCGGGGCAGAAAGAAGCAAGCAACATCTACTAGCCTGTGTACAGTATAGAGTATTTTGTGACTGTTCAGTGTGCATCAAACGTGGCAGGTCGTAAAGTAACGTAAACATAGCTAGCACCTTAGAAAGCAGCTTTCATCTTAAAGTCAAATAATTAGATAGACAAAGGCTCAAATATGCAAAAGGTATGTTTGGGAATATGTTGAGGGTGTGTCTGTAAGCCTTCCTGGCTACAGACGGGGGATTATTAATCCACTTCTTTTTATTTACCGACAAGATCTTAACTTCAGAGTTCGACTTCAAGGAAGAGCTTGCGTAATGTGTGAACCGTGATTTACAAGACTTTTTATTTACCGCGAAAAGAGGAACATCTTGGGTCGTGTCGTGTGGACCGCGATTTAGAAAAGTACAAGACATGCCTCCTCCTACTACAAGTTACGCCTACTACAAGTTACGCCTACTACAAGTTACGCCTCCGTCTTTCAGGACGCAGACAGACCCTACTCTCTTTATCTGCCTTTTTCATTGTCACTTGTTGCAGTTACAACCTCTGGTTTGTTCCTATGGAAATAGGATAGGCCAATTGAGGGGTTTGTGGAATATATTTAATTTTTATTTTTGTCCTGTTGGTGACAGCATTGTGCCGTAAAGGCATAGTCTGCCGTAAAGGCCTACAGTCTGCCGGAAGTTAAAAGAAGGAGAAGAAGAAGAAGCAACCACTTGATGCAAATCGTTTCTTCTGATACTGCTCTACTTACCCTCACTACACTACATTTAGTCACATTTTGAGTCCCTTGGCAGGACGGGCTCTTAAAAGCATAGTGAATAAAAGATTATCGCTGCAATGGACAAAACTCCAATGTTGTATCAGATGTGTATGTCCATGTTGGCACCTATGTGACCCCTTAAAAACCTGCTGATACTTTGCTGATATGCTGTGAAGCCAACATTTGAATCCACTTATTAGTCTTTGGGAGGGTGGCCATGTTTGTAATTTCTGAAAAGAATAATATCAGAATCTTTCAAAACACTGTTTTGAATCATAGCTTAAGTCCCCCTCCGTGCTGGGATGCGCTGACCATTGCACTCCCACTCTGGGCGATTGGTCAAACACTTTGCACTTGTCTGCAAATTCACCCACAATGACACATTGCATCTTGAATTCAGCCCTACCTTTTCGAGCCCGAGTTTTTTTGGCTGGGCCGGAGTCAGTCAAATTCAAGATTTCATGATTCAAGAGATTTGTGTCACATGCATTAGTATTATACAAAAAAGTGACATCAGGTAAAAATGAGGTAAAAGCAAACAGTACTATTGACAACAGGTATACCTGAATATTACCCCTTTACATCTAATATAATTCAATTATTTTAGATACCATTCATAGATTTTATTATTTAACATTGCCATGGTATATTGTCGAATTTGTATATATCTTTAAAAAAGGGCATGAACTAGAACCAGAAAAAAGTATAATTTTATCAACCATTTTAGTGGAAGTAGTATAATAGTTAGGAACATTCTGAAAAAAAAACGGGAAAAGCTGAATACACATATTGAATATAATATATTTTACTATAGTTTAACTAAACAGCAGCAAATTTGCAAAACTGGAAGAGCTGGCATAAGTGTATCCACATATATCCTGTGTCTTGAGATTTACAACTGGGCCTAGACAAGCTATTTCCCTGAATATTACAATAAAATTTGTGAATTTTTTTTGAAGTCGGGCTACGAAGGCAAAAACAGACAGCATGTGACAATCTTGAGGTGCAAGACTAGGGCGGGAGCCTGTGCGGCACGAACGATTGCCATGATTAAATGGCAGACTACCCAGCAGATAGAGAAATTGGGACTTAAGTGAAATGGGAAGTGAAACAAAAACCAGAGGGCCGAATACAACATTGCTTCAGGGGACACTCAGAATGTGGTGGGGGGGGCTAAACAGGAAAATCACCCCTTTAACCTACTTAAAACTCTGCACAACTCCATTTGAGCTGATCACATTTGAAAATTGCTTGTTTGAGAATGAAATGTGTGTGTTGACATAGCAACCATGTGCACCCTCTTTGGGTTGCAGATCCAAACACTAAGCATTTCTCTGGTCTACCACGTCGTTGACATTGGAACATTCACATCGTTACGAGACATGACCAGTCCAAATGTGACGCAAAGACGAACTTTCAATAGTTATTGCCATCTTTGAAACAATTTGACCACCTAGGATATACAGTTAAGAACAATTAACAGATTTGGCCGAAAACAGTACCATCTTTGGTTGGTCCATTGTGACGTGTTCGATAGATGTACAAGGCTATCGCTAGTTGGCATTTCATTATTAAACGCATAATTTAATGCTGCAGGAGCTGTGCTGTCATGAGCCATCTTCATTTTTAAGACAAAACTAAATGGCTAAACATAAGGTGTGAATTTCGATGGTAGTTCAGCTTTTTCAGAATAGTGTCAATGACTGTCGAGTCGAATAGCAAGGTCTGCAGGCTGCAGCCATGCTACAAATAATGAATACGAAAGTCAAGTTTAAAAAGTAACATTTAGTTTATTCAGGTTACAAACTTGTGCTGAAAAAGGAAAGCCAATTACTGCTGGTCAGTGAAGCCACGCACAAGCATGAACACCACTACGATTGATGGCCAAGTGGTCACCATTTACCTCTTACGGTCTCAGATTTAGGCTTCATCTCCATAAGCACGGATGCGGGCGGTGGAGGGAAACCGCTGAAGTATTTCTTCATGGAGAACACCTGACGGCCTCGGATGTGTCCACCCTTGGATTGGACAAGGTAGGTAGCTGCAGACTGGTCCGTCACCTTCTTTGGCCTCTGAAGCCACTTGGAGCTGGGCAGCTGAGGAGCCTTCTTCGATCCCTGAAGCCACTTGGAGCTGGGCAGCTGAGGAGCCTCCTTCGATATCTGAAGCCACTTGGAGCTGGGCAGCTGAGGAGCCTTCTTCAGTGGCATGAAGAGGACTGGTTGTGCAGCGGCTTTACTTGAAGTCGAGTCCAAGCCGAAATCAGCCACATAGCTTGGATAGGCAGGGGTTTCCACAGGAGCAACATGAGCCCAGTCACCTGTATGACTGGAGAATACCGGCTCCTCTTCTCTGGTCATGTAGGAAGCCGAGGACCAAGTGCTTGGCTGGACTGCGTTCATAGAGTCATACTTGGAGGTGTCAACCCCCTCTGAATGAAGCTTACTTGAAGTAGAGTCCAAGTACAAAGGAGCCACATAGGTTGGATAGATGGGGGTTTCAACAGGAGCAGGATGGGCCCAGTGACCTGTGTGACTGGAGGATACCGGCTCTGCGCCTCCACTCATGTAGTGAGCCGAGGACCAAGTGCTTGGCCGGACCGCATTTGCAGAGACATAGCGGTCACCCTCTTTTGAAGGAAGCAGTGCAGTTTCAGCATCTGGGTAATAAAAAACATCCTCATAGACCAAGTTTGGGGAATAGCTTTGTGAACCAGCCTGGACGTCGAGCTGCAGTGCAGAGCTATAGTAACCCCCATTAGTGTCACTACTAGATACTTTGTCAGCCTGCAGAGTCTGTGCGCCAATGGTCAGAGCTGCCTGGCCCACGTTACTGAATACCGGCTCCTCTCCTCCGGTCATGTAGGAAGCAGAGGACCAACTGCTTGGCTGGTCGGCATAGATCTGTGAGCCCTCTCGTTCACCAGCCTGGAAGTTGAGGTTCTGGGTAGGATTAAAGTACACGCCACTTGTAGACACTTGTTTAGACTCCAAAGTAGGATCACTACTGAATGCATCATAAAACAGATATGGAGTAGGTGGGATAAGGTCAGAGCCTGCCAGTTCTGAAGATGGTTTGGTAGAGGGCTCATAAGCTGATGGGAACATAGGCTTTCTGCTTCCCCACTGCTCCTCAAATGAGTTAAGCTGGTAGGGAGGTCTTAGAGGGAATGTCACTGGCCCGACACGGTTCCAGTCTGCAATCTTGGCATTTTCCTGTCCAAGCTCCATCGCTCCACCTCCCTGGAACCTCGCCCCTTTCTCTGGGTTCAAGGGTGCCTGCTTTAAAGCTGCAGCTAGTGGGATTTTGTTGCTTCGGTCTGAATATCCTTTTACTAGGCTATATAAATCCAACATCCCAGTTGGATAATTTGCTAGCTTGATATCCTCAGCCATAGCTTTAGGATGGTCACTGGAGGTGTACTTGTACCCTAAGAGGAAAAACACAAAAATATACTAAGTGAAAGTGAGAATCGAACAAGTAAAAACTGTTAAAATGTGGTATCAGATGTACCCTTCATTGACGGGAAAGGAAGACTACCACCAAACAGCAATAAACAAATCCAAGACACTCTGCAATACAAGAAAAAAAATGTATTCAGTTACACATAACAAGAGAAAATAGAATAGCCAAAAGCCACAATGCCAACTCTACCTGAGAAGGTACCCAACAGCCATCATAGTTGAAGCAGCACACTCCATTCAAAGTATTTTCCAGAAAGGTAGGTTGGTTGGTTCAGGCCAAACCAGACCAAAAAGACAGTTGCAGTGTTCCTCTGCTATCTCTTTATATAGTGGCCCTGCAACCACTCAACACCCAAGCATTAGCAGCTGTTAGCCTCTGCAACATAATCATCCACATCAGAAACAGGTGTGCTATTTGCAAACCATGTTCTTTATCGGTCTTCCTCATTGACATACGTTGCAAATCTCTCAATGTTTCAACATAACAATTATTTTGCCCCTTTTTGGGATACGTCTGATAATGCTCAGATACTTCCACTCACTACACTACACTACAGTTCGTCACATTTTGATTCTCTTGGAAGGGCGGGCTCTTAAAGCATAATGAATAAAATATTATTATTAAGATTATCACTGATCGCTATGGACAAAACTCCAATATTGTATCAGATGTGTATGCCCATGTAGGAACCCATGTGCCTCTTAAAATCACGTTGATACTTTGTTGATATGCAGTGAAACAAACATTTGAATCATTTGAAAGTCTTGGGGAGGGTGACAGCCATTTTTGTATTTCTCCTTATGGACATAAGGAAACCATGTATTAAACCGGAATCTAGCACAAAAAGTGGTTTGAGTTTGTTTGCAGCTCATTAACGTTTTTCCTCATGACATATAACTGGACACATGGGTAATCTAAAGTTTTGGATAAGACATTGGACAGTTAGTTGTTGAAAAGGACATTGACCTTTTGACCCCAGTGATCGCCATGGCCTCAGGACGTGACCCTGTGACGATGTGTATTCATATGGAGCGTATGGTGAAATGTCGGCCTAGCTTGATATATGCAGTTTTGTAACTAGCCATAGTTCAAATATACTGCATATTGTCATGAGGATATTTTATATTACACGTGTTTTAACTTACTCAATTTATTCACGTAATATGATTATTTTATTGTTTGTAAAACATCATGGGGATTAAACTGAAAGTTGAACTGCATTTAAGTCTTTATTCAACGATGTAAGGAATTTAGATGCATGATGTTATAAGAAAATGAAGACTTATCCACCAATAGAACCATCTACAAAGCACATTGATTTACAGAAGTACATTTATTACAATTGAAGGAATAAGGAATGCTTTATGGAAAATATTGATGTTCTATAATGCAAATATGGTGAAACCACGGTCCCAAATGGGACCCATCAATTTGTAGATTTTCCTTCGATCATTGATTGCTCATCCTGGAAGATGGAACATTTATTGTTGACATACACTAGATTCATATGTGAGCAATGGCAGGATCAAGCAACGATTTAGTTTAAGGTAAAACGTGGCTAGGCCCAAAAATAGTGCCCCTGTCCTTAGTTGGTCCATTGTTGCCTTTTATGCAAGTACAAGGCCAACCATGCAGTTAGCATTTTATTTTGTGCTAGGGGAGCTCTTTTGCCGTCATGATCCATTACTATGACTAGAAAAGTTTAAATGTTTTTCAAAGAAAACCCAAGTGTGCATTTTGATGCAATGCAGCTTTTGTAGACTAGAGTCACTGACGGTTGTCAAATAGTAAGGCCGGAAGCCATACCACAAATACTGAACATGAACAAAATTTGACTTTTTGTAGTTTATTATTTTCAGGGTACAACCATTCATGTTGAGAGGAAAAGCATTTCTGAATGACTGACAGTAGTCAGTGTAGCCGTCGACAAGCAACAGCAGGAACAAGAAAGTACGATCGATGGCCAAGGGGCCCCATCAGTCACCGCCTCCTGTTTTGGATTCAGGTCTCATCGACATGAGGACGTATGAGGGCGGTGGAGGGTAACCTCTGAAGTATTTCTTCCTGGAGAACACCAGGCTGCCTCGACCATATCCACCATTGGCTTGGACAAGGTAGGTCGATGCAAGCGGTTCGCTCACCTCCTGTGGCCTCTGAGCACTGGGCTGCTCAAAAGGAACCATCATTGGCTGGAGAACTGGTTGTGCAGCATCTTTACATGAAGTAGAGTCCATGGTCAAATCAGCCCCATCGCAGGGATAGGCCGGGGTTTCAACAGGAGCAGCCTGGTCCCGGTTACCCGAAATGCTGTTGGAAACCGTCTTATCGCCGCTGGTCATCTGAGCTGCAGCTAGTGGGACTTTCTTGCGTTGGTCTAAATATCCTTTTAGTCTGCCATATGCATCCGACATTCCAGATGGAGAAGTATCTAGCTTGCCATCTTTAGCACCCCTAATGTTCGGTTGGTCAGTCTTGGATGTAGACATGTACCCTAAGAGGATAGAAGACAAAAGCCATGCTACATAAGTGAAAGTGAGAATCAAACAATTAAAAGACAATGTTAAATGGGTAATTTTACCGTTCAGTTGTGGGAAAGGAAGACAGCCACCCAACAGCAACAAATAAATCCATGACACTCTGCAATACAAGAAAAAATTAATATTAATTTACACAGATAACTTAACAGAAAAGCCTAAAGTTAGAATGTCAACCCTACCTGAGAATGCACCCAACAGCCATGGCTAGTACAGTAGAAGCAGCACACTCTATTCAAAGTATTTCCCAGACAGGTTGGTTGAGGCTAGACCGGATCGAAAGCACTGTTGCACTGGACCTCTGCTATCTCTTTATATAGTGGACCTGCAACCACTCAACACCAAAGCATTAGCAGCTGTTAGCCTATGCAACATAATCATCTACATCAGAAACAGGTGTGCTATTTGTACAACCATGGTCTTTATCTGACCTCTTCCTTGACAAATTTTGCAAATCTTTCCACGTTTCAACATAATAACAATTATTTAGCCCTCTTTGGTCTACTTCTGATACTGCTGAGATGTTTCCCCTCACTACACAACAGTTTGTCACATCTTGAATCCCTTGGCAGGACGGGCTCTTAAAAGCATATTGAATAAAAGATTGTCGCTGACTGCTATGGACAAAACTTCAATGTTGTATCAAAGTGTTCAGGCCTATGTCCATTTAGGTTTCTTAAAAACACACTGATACTTTGTTCAAAACAAACATTTGAGCCCACTTATTGTGTTTGATTGACTTATACATGGCTGTGTCTTTGGAATGCTTCTATGCTTGAGCGACAGCGTCATTCAAAGCTTCTGGTACGACATTGGACAGTTGTTGAGAAGACATCAACGTTTTGACCCCAGCGATCCGCTACGGCATCAGAATGGGATCCTGTGGCGATGTGTATGTGTGCAACCCTGCATCCAGTGGCTTCAGAGGCTAAAGGCGGGGAGAAAGCCACTCCCATCTACTTGCATCGTCCAATCCAAGGGTGGATACCACTGAGGCAGGAAGGTGTAGACCAAGACAAAATACTTCAGCTGTTTCCCTTCATTACCCTTATGGGGAGAAAACCTGAATCTGAGACCTTAAGGTTTAAATGGTGAACACTTAGCCATTGTTTGCAGATTGTTTTTCTTGCTCCTGTTGCTGCTTGCGGAGGGCAACACTGACTACACTATTAATAATTATGAAATGCTTTTCTCTCATTCAGCATAAAGGTTGTACCCTGCCAGGAATGACAAAATAGTAAGGCAGCAGTCTTGCTATTTGACTCAACTGTTAGTGACTCTATTCTACAAAAGCTGCATTACATCAACACTCATGTAGACTTGAAGTCTAGCCAAGTAATATCAACACTCTCAAATACTGCACTACCCAATGGTTTAACCTGGAGAATAAGTTGGCCGTACAGTCTGTCAAAACATTGACAGACAGACATGAGTTAGTCGGACTTCATGATCCTATGAACCACTCTATTCAAGCTTTAAATGTTTAACAAATATTTGATAAAATGTAGGCCTCCTAAAACACTTTGCTTCAGCGAACCGCGGTTGTGATAGCGCACCCTCTTGGCGGGAGGGATTACTGCACTGTCCCCCCTTGTGAACCCCCTTCTCTCGTCTTCTAGCCATTGTCTGGCCTCTTCTAGGGACAGGCAATGGAAGCAATCTGCCATAAAAGAAGCAATCATCTCTTCTGTGGTGTGTGACCCACGCAAACAGCTCTCTGAATGTTTTAAGAGAACATATAAAAAGCACATCTGTTTTCCAGCTGTACCGTTTATGTGACATGCGGTGCTGCAGTGAATGTAAATTAGCTCATTACTCATTCCTCTAACTTGTCTGTTGCTGTGCTGGCCCCGAAGGGTAGTTTGCTTGTCTTGTTTCTTGTCTCAGTTACACGGCATGTGTCCTTTTTCCCTTAAAATCTCATTGCAATTTGTAATTATTTGAATTAAAACCAATCGAACGCAGGAACATATTAGTCTGCTGTGCTGTACGCTCAATAGACAAAGAAAATCAAATGCACCAAGAACGTGCAACACAAAAAGCAGACCAAACCTTTTCAGAGTAGATTAAAT
>NC_044049.1:25276122-25386122 GCF_902167405.1 Gadus morhua | reverse complement strand
GCTAAACTGTCCTGAGTAATAAATCAATAGCGGGAGCAGATTGCATTAATGATTGATGAGAGGGGCTTTGCTCTTTAAAGCTGTATTTATGGGATTGGTTCAGAGGATGCATTGTGTTGCTTTAAACTAGTGACAGCAAATCAAACACACATTCATTGACCAACTCCGGGGGAAGTCAGTGAGGGCATGCACGGGTTCAAAGGTCGCCAGCCACTATCGACCAGAGAGTCCTACATTTACTAGAGAGCTCAGCTGTTCCTAGGGAAGCACTCACAATTATAAATGACGCTTCGTTTGATGATGGAAACATGATTTTGAACACTAATAATATTTTTCCCTTTTGAGCGTCATGTTTCCTGTGTGTCTCCACGGCGTTGGTGCGTTGTCGATGCCGTCTACAGTAAAAATGTACAGGTTTGATTTCTGTTGCCACAGTTGAACTGAGCCATGATGCAATATCGCTGAAAACTCTTGAAATAATATCTGGAGGAAATCTTTCATTATATAGGCGTATGAAAATATAGTAACTTGGTGTACAATGAAAGTCTCACTCCGAACAACACTCATGTGCATTTGTTTTGAACACATTAATGCCAATTCACCAATTTGGTAAATGAGATTGGTCAATGAGCTTGAATGGTATGGGTTACATAATGCACAGTGAATGAAAGCTACGAAATGCTGACATTTAGCTAGGTCTAAAACAGTCAGTACAGTCATTCAAATCAACAACTCATCAGGGCAATCGTGTTCAAATTGGAAAATCAATCAGCCAGGATCAATAGATGTTGACCTCTGACCTATTGGTCAAGCCGGGGAGACCCAACCCAGAGTCAGTTAAATAAATGCAATAACATCATATTTTTCCTGTCGGTGCGCGCACACACACACACACACACACACACACACACACACACACACACACACACACACACACACACACACACACACACACACACACACACACACACACACACGCACACACACACACGCACGCACACACACGCACGCTACCCTTTAATCTCTCTCTTCCTTTATTTATTTTTCTCTTTGCTCAATATAAAGCAGAAGATTAGACTCTATTCTAAATATAACATGGCAGAAGAATGAAACGACCAAACACTTTAGAACAAACATTACATGAATACTGTTGATATACATCGCCCTCTAGTTGTGAGTTTCTAGTGTTCTAAGGAAAATATCCCATCTTTAAAGAAAATATATATATTTCTCCTACCTAAATATATGATTAAGTAAATGAAAACTACTCTTTAAAAACGATTCTTACAGAAAATAAAATAAATACTATGGATGCAATAAACAATCGATGCTCAGTACACAAAAGGCATTATATCATAACATTTTTAGTTAGTTTTATTTTTTTTTATGCTGTACTTCTTATCAATCATAATTTTTTAACATATTTCCTCTACTCAGCAATCGAAAAAGACTCAAATGTTGCATGTTTGTGCTGATGAGAGCACACACCTGCCCTTCTCAATGATTCATCACTGGCTTAATCAATCACACTGGTGATGGCGGCCGACTGATTGCGGTGATCGGCTGAAAGAAGGACGTCCGAGGTCAGACAGAAGTCCCCAGGGTGACGTAAACACCCCAGGGCCATATCATTTCTGAATTAGGAGCCCGGAGAGACCGTAGATCGGTGGGTTTGCATTGTGTCAGCTAAATAAACACATGCAGCGTTGGGACGGGAAACAAGCCGTCAGACATAATGTACTTTGTCCGAAGAAAGAGAAACCACAATATATTGCTGTTGGTGATGTTCATAGAACCAAGCGCTAACAATGGCTAGGTTAACCCATTCCCCGTATACTAGACAGATAGCTAGGATAATATGCTACAACATGCTAAGTACTATTTTTAAGTGCAAGGAAGTACAACATACAATAAGTCGGTACATGGAATTCCAGGACGTACAACATACAATAAGTGTGTAAGAAGGGTGTGTGAGGCTGAGGTCAAGAGAGAGTCAAGGTGAACTCTGAACAAGTGAGTCTTGTGACCACTGTGCCCGTCCAGGAAGTGGATGTGGTGCTGTTGCATTTAAAACACCCTGGGGGCTGGACTGGTCTTGGAACAGTGAGGCAGCATACAAGAAGACTGTATTTCCTAAGGAGGCGTGGGCCCTTCAATGCCTGCTGGACAATGCAGTAGCCTACATGGTCCACTAGTTTGTGGTTGACTCAGCGACCAGAAAGCGGCTGAGAAGAGAATGGTGGCCAAATTGCTGGCCATCATGGAGGTCGGGCATAGGAGTAAGGCGTAGTAGCACCATCTGGTGGTAACTCGTGATATTGCTCCCCAGTGAGGGAGGTGCGTGTAGAACGTGTAAATGAGACGTGGTGCTCATAGCAGGTGTAATGAAGATAACACCAAAACCTCCTGATCCATGCAAGTCGATAAAGATGGCAAAAACAAAGATCCTGACTGAATGCTCATTTGACAAAGTCCTGAATCCTGGGCTTTAGCTGTATTTAGAAATTACATCAATCGATCAAGTCTAGATTAAATTCACTGAAAGCTGCATATCTCTCTGGGTTTATATAATCCAACTGAGCGTTATTCACCCCTTTTTTCTATGAAAATGGGCTGAAAATGTTATCGGTCATCAGCGTGTTATCTCCGTGGACAAGCTTGCATGTTGGTGGACCCACCTTAATCCACCCCTTATAGTCCGCTATGAAGTTGGTCAATATGGCAAAAGCACGAAATCATAACCGTAAAACGTGTGCATTTGAAAAAGTATTGGTTTAGAAAAAGGCAGAGGGCTTTTCGGCGGTAGTGTGGTCAAGGTAAATAAAACCCCAACGGGGTTAGATAAGGCTATTGTATCCCTCAGTTGTTCTAAGTTGTCATAATTCTCAGTGCTGAAAGTAAGGATCTTGAAACGCCGCACAACTCCCCTCGGTCTCAGTCTCCTCCCCTGAGAACAGGCCGTGTTGTCATTTACTGTAGAAAGGCGAAGACAAATACAAAGAAAGGGGAATTTAAACGTAGAAATTAAAAACAAGAAGGCTAAAGAATATGAATTGTAGAGCCCAAAACTGAGAACTACACCTAAAAAGACTAGCCTATATTATCACAAAACGGATGTCAGAGGCTAAAATAAGCGGCCCAAATGATTTATCAATTTTAAGATACGTGCAAAGACACCCGTACGAACACAGATGTTCTTGTCATAATTCTGAGATTTTAAGATAACTTCAATAAATGTGAAAAAGGATCCGGCTTCAACCCCACGTAACTCCAACAAAAACGCAGCGCGCGTATTGATTTGATAAGTGTGCGGCTCTCAAAAACTAAACTTAACAAATCACTACGCGCGTTCCTTCCCTGCTCAAAACATCCGCGGTTTGGAACTACTTGAGAGTGGACTGATCCCCGGGTCTATGCTGTAGACATCATTAACATCAGATTAATATTAAATTCCTAATCATAGAACGAGACGGGACACGCTAAAGTCGTAAAATGATGTGCATGAAGTTATTGCTCTATTAATATAATAATAAATTGATAGCGTGGTGAAGATATGCTGGTCTGGTGGTTGCGTAACCCAGGGAAGGAGAGGAGAGGCAGGAAAGGGATTTCCGCAGCGAAGCCCTTAGGACGGGGAGTCGAGGAAACAAGCAGCCTGGGGGAAAACGCTGCAAAACCGACTCGTAAGAGAACGCTGCACTACAAACTCAAGAGAGGACGCTCCAAAACAGAGTCCGGAGCAGCAGCACTTGGCAGAATATGTCCGCAGACACGGTAACTTGAGTTGGTTTTGTTGTTTGATACCGGAATTAATGAATGATAGGATACTGAAATGTGCTGTGCTCTCCCAAAAAAAAAAGTGCTTTTACAAAAGTTTCATGTTCTCTAATAGTTAACGTAGATCTTCTAGGTCGGAGTAGTTTTAGTTTAGTTTAGTGGAGTTAGTTTAGAGTTGGATTTCATGTCGGCGTCCAACTAGGCTACCACTGCCAGTCACTGACCTGTCAAACAATCATGTTCAACTCTGTCAATAACGGGAGGCAAACAACAAATAGACTACGTCAAATATTTTTTGGCTTTTCAAATAAGAAGAAATATCACTCTGGCATCGTTAATATTTATTTATCCATTTATTTACTTGGTCATCTTTACCTCAGACCCCGCGGCCTCCTCGGCCGACTCTATCGGATTTCCACGGAGTCTCAATGGTCCATTACTTCACAGACAACTGGGAGAAGGTCCAAAACTTTAAGGCCAGACCAGATGATATCCTCGTCGCAACATACCCAAAAGCAGGTTTGTGTAAAATAAATCCGAGGACGTAATGAGTTGGGTGATTAGGCCTCCATGGTTCAGTTCTGTGACCTAATTCTTATCCCCTTTATTCATTACAATGCCACCGTAAACTCATTAACGCCGTCTCTCCCTCTCCGTGTTTTTTTCAGGAACTACATGGGCCTCCTACATTCTTGACCTTTTGTATTTTTCTCTGAGACAGCCCGATCGTATGACATCCGCCCCTATTTATGAGAGAGTACCTTTCCTGGAGATGCAAATACCAAACTTCATGACCGGTGAGATTGTGATTATTTTGAGGATTAGTTATTTTAATAAAAACTAGATTGTATTTATACGTTTTCTCTATTTATGTTTTGATAACTCACATTAATTAAGGGGAAAGTGTGTGGCTCTGATAATAGGCCTAAATCTTAAAATATTCAGACGCAGATTATTCCTTTTGTTGTTCAATGTCTTGCAATAGTGTAATGTAATTTACAGTAGCATCAACCATGATTACTGTGAATAAGTTAAAGAGCAGTTGAGTTTTCATCTCTCCATGTAGGAACCGATTTTGCCGACAATCTGGACACTACTCCTCGTCTCATCAAAACACATCTACCTGTCCAGTTGGTTCCAAAGTCCTTTTGGGAACAGAAGTGCAGGGTACGATGTTTAATTTCAAATCTCAAAGGGCGCACATGGCACAATGTACTTTACACTGAAATCTGAAGCTCTGAGCTCATGGTGCCACAACATTTGACAAAAGGTTTTAAGTAGGGTCCAACCGATTCAACGACCTGCCGATTTAATCGGCCGATTATAGCCTTTTTGAAAATAATCAACATCTGCCAAAAAGACGCAGATTACAACCGATTTTTTTTATTTTTTTTTATTTAAATGTTATTGCGCTTAGTATCCTGCAGATTGCGCTCCTACTCGCCTTGCTAACTAACAACTTTAGCTGGAGTAAAAAAGAGAAGATTGAATTTTACCGTACAACATGAAAGCACGCTCACCTCACCAATGTACACAAGACGCGTTGTTTGAGCATGTTGTGCCTGTTTTTCTTTAGGTCCCAGGCCATGTTAATTTGTTATACTGTAGACTCTTAACGGTGAGACTGCTCAGCACGCATGTGTTAGTCACTGCTCACGAGCGCAGCACATTGGGAGTTAGTTATTTATTTTACATTACACTAATTTTTGACTGTATATGTATTCTAAAACACTCAAAGGTTCTGCCTTCAATTCACATATTCGTCACAAGTGTTTAAAGTATATTTAAGGTTCAAAAACTAAGTTTTATATGCTTTTTTTTGTTTTGTTTTTAATCGGCCGATTAAATCGTAATCGTAATTTTTCTCTGAAAATAATCGGCATCGGCACTCAAAAATCAATATCGGTCGGGCCCTAGTTTTAAGTAACTGTTAACTAAATTTCACCTCATTAAATTGACTATACCTTAGCAATACATTGTCAATCAAGTAAATACTTCAGCTTTATTGTGATCAAAGAAATTCAACATTTTACTGTAATAGTAGCTTCTTTTTTTGTGTGCATTGATTCATCTGTGTAGTTATTTACAAAAGATGCCTTCACCAATAAAGATCAAACACATATCGTTTCATGATGGCGAACTGAATGCAGAAACCCTAATGGGACCTCTCTCTACAGGTGGTGTATGTGGCCCGTAACGCTAAAGACAATGCTGTGTCTTATTTCCACTTCGACCGCATGAACTTCGCCCATCCAGAGCCAGGAGACTGGAACAGCTACCTCCAGAGATTCATGGATGGAAAGAGTCAGTGGAAAGCATATCAAAGCAAAGTCTACACACACAACCCAATATAAATAGGCTACATTCTCCTATGCTTCACCTTCCCTAGAAGTTGTTTGATGGATTCCTGTCGGTTTTCTAGTGGTGTTTGGATCGTGGTATGACCATGTGACCGGCTGGTGGGAGAGGAAGCAGTCATGTCCTGAAATCCACTACATGTTCTTTGAAGATATGGTCGAGGTAAGCAGTGCTTGTGTGAGAGCAGCACTTCTAAATCAGTAGAACCTAGAGGGTAAAGCATTCACGTGTGTGTGTGTGTGTGTGTGTGTGTGTGTGTGTGTGTGTGTGTGTGTGTGTGTGTGTGTGTGTGTGTGTGTGTGTGTGTGTGTGTGTGTGTGAGCGCACACGTGCGTGCGGTTCAACAGGACACTGGACGAGAGATAGAGAAGTTGTGCTCCTTTCTGGGTCTGGGTTCGACAGCCGAAGAGAAGCAACAGATCCGAGACCTGGTGCAGTTTGATACCATGAAGAAAGATGACATGGCCAACTACTCAACGGTGCCGGTGATGGACTTCAAGGTCTCTCCCTTCATGAGAAAAGGTAATAGAAGACGAATTTAAAGTTTGACGTTTATTTTGTCCTCACTCTTGACTCCTCCTCTTCATTTAACAGGGAAGGTTGGTGACTGGAAAAACCACTTCACTACGACCCAGAACGAACAGTTTGACGAAGACTACAAGAAGAAGATGAAGAATACCACCCTACAGTTCCGCACTGAAGTTTGAAGGCTGGCAAGGCTTCTCCCGCATCGGGATTCACCTGAAGGAGGAGGAGACATGTTGGAGCTACAACGACATAGAGAAACAGTGCCCAGCGGGCCTAGATAGATCGATCACTTTTTATAACGGCTTTATTCAGATTTGGAGAGCTTTTCAAACACATATGATCAACAGTCCCACGCGACAATAAACGATCTTATAAGAAATACAATTGACTGTCGAGTTTATTTTTTTTGTATGCTTAGAATCAATAACGTCGTATATTGGGGAAAGATAACAAGCGAACAAGTCTTGTTTACGTACAATTAATAAATAACTTAAAATGTTATATTAAAAGTAGACCAAAATCAACACATTTCTGAAGGTTCCCTTCCTATCTGCATACATTCACTGACCCTGACGGTCACTCATAGATTATGATAAATGTGTTAATTCCTTGTACACTTTGAACACTATTTTTGATGAATACAACTTATTTGTGACTTGGCCCCTTACTACATTGCACATGGCTGTATCATGTGCATTCTACTTAGTGTTTATATTATCATAATGTATACCTTTTATAGCTTTCAACCTCCCTGGAGATAAAGCGTTGGCCTTCTTTGGTCTAAAGAGAGTGGATATCAGTTTCTGCACTTACTCATCCTGTATCCAGAAAATGTTACTGAATTCTTGTCCCAAATTCACAACGTGTTGCCAGGAAAACAAATACCAATGAAGCACTTTGTTATTTACTACTCTCGACTCCTGATGGTTTACGGCCCACTTATTTACGTGAAGCGAAAAGGAAACGGTATTTTAAAAGATCGCACAGGTCGTCTACGACTACAATAGCATCGCAAAAACACCAGCCAGAAGATCAAACAAGGCAGTGCTTGGATGAATCAAACACAAGTTCAGCCAGATTACTGCAATGTGCAGAGTTGGTTTCATTGCCTGCACCCCCTGTTGCTATTGGCTCTGCCTTGCTGTCAAGACTTGGGCAGAGTCTTGGTAGATCGCATTGTCAAGCGACCTATAGAGTAGGCCTATACATTATAAGAACAAACATGTTGGCCATGAATGCTAAATGTAATGGATTGAACCAACACTGCAAAATGTGATATGTTGATTAATTTGTGCCAGCTGTGCTGTGCTGGCACTGTTGAGTTGTACACGTTTAAATTAATACCTAGTCCTATTTTCAGTTCAACTGTAAGTACAATGTTTGTCCTGCAGATGGCGCAGCCGTGCTAGTTTTAGAAATTGACAGTCCTCATTTATTTTGCTACCGCTATTACCTATACTGTTCCTAGGCTTACTCATCTATAGTGTCGATCACTACAAGACCAAATTATGAAACTGCAGCAGAGCTTAAATTATGCAGTTCAAAAATTGATATAATTCATCATAACCAATCGATTGGTCAAACCTCGATGGCTACCTCATGGTTGTCCCTTATTGCAGATTAATTTATCGGATTTGTGGATGTGTGTATAGAGTGGTTGGGCAACGTCAACCACAACCGTGCTATCCTATAACTATCCCTTCCTAGAGCGTTGATCCATTATGACAGGTGTTCTTCAATGTCTTGCAGTGTAACTTTTTTATTCTGTCTATTCATTGACAAAAAATGTAATGCCCAACATTTGTGTTTTGGGGTACTATCTTTCAAAAACAAAGTAAATTAGAGCTATCATGGAGGCAAAAGGTAAAAGGACCAATAAGCCTTGTGCTGGATGCACACACTGACACACAGACACGCACACGCACACACACACGCACACACACACACACACACACACACACACACACACACACACACACACACACACACACACACACACACACACACACACACACACACACACACACTGTGCACACGGGCAAACTCATTCTACTCTGCTACTTCTCC
Organism: Gadus morhua; assembly: GCF_902167405.1. NCBI lineage: Eukaryota > Metazoa > Chordata > Actinopteri > Gadiformes > Gadidae > Gadus > Gadus morhua. The sequence continues at coordinate 25,377,392 of NC_044049.1, read as the reverse complement.
ACCCGTTATATCCTCTACTCTCTTCTATGCCACGCCCCCTCGTCCCGCCCATTCTGTAAACCTTAAACCTCTTCGTCCCCCTCCTCATGTCCTCTCGCCAGCCGTGGACCCCTTCACCCGGGCCCCACAGCTTCCCTGTCCCCGCCTGACTGGAGCGGTTTAGCTGAGGACACATGACGCTTGCATAACAATCGTCTTTGACCGAGGCGGGGGAGGAGGGGGAATGAATGCATGCATGCATCCGCTGGCGGTTCAATACGAGTGTGTGTGTGTGAGTCATGTGGAGTGGATGATCCAGTGTGCGTGCAGGTAATAAAGAATGAGTCACGAGCGGGGATAGTATGTCACGTGTAATTACCGAGCGGATTAAGTGGCGGGCCGTGTCATCCTAGTGGATCGACCTCGAACGGCGAATAGGCATCCGTGTTGCAGGGCATTCAGGACACATAATGTTACGGCCTATGTCAGTTGTTTTTTGTTGTTTTTGTCAGAGATGAAGATACACGTTTTGGGCCGAAGACAGTGTTGCCAGATTGTGCCAAATTTCCCTATAATAACTCAGAATGCGTGATCACACGGTCCTCATCAGTAAGGCCATGAATCTTCTATAGGCCTACTGCTTTAACAGAAAGTCTGACACAAGGCGTGAATGAACCCGCTGTCACACGGAGTTAGCGTCCAGTGGCGGCGCTGGGCTATTTAAAGCCCTCCGCTCGAAGCCCCCATTCCCCTTTCTGAGCAGTAACGTCTCGAATGCGGCTCTCTGTCTGTCAACTGTCTGTCAATCGGTTTTGACTGTCACCCCGTCCACGTAGCACGCGCATGCAGTTCCTCGAATATGTTCATGCACTCTTGACATCTGCAGCATGTTTCCAGTCTGTCTGTCTGTCTGTCTGTCTGTCTGTCTGTCTGTGTGTGTGTGTGTGTGTGTGTGTGTGTGTGTGTGTGTGTGTGTGTGTGTGTGTGTGTGTGTGTGTGTGTGTGCATGCGTGTGTGTGTCTCTCTGACATCTGCATTAAACATCTGTTTAGATGAACTGAACTGGATGGGTGGGGTGGGGGGGGGGGGGGGCTTGGGGAGGATTTTGATTGGTGGAGAGCAAACCTGCTTGTTACATCATCTCCTACCCAACAACCAAAACAATTTAAATACAAAAAACAACTACATCCAGGCTTGCTGAACAATGGCCCCCACATAAAATAATCTGTAGTTTGCTTAGCAACTGTTTATTTGTGGCTAACCCCGCAGAAAAACAAGAAGACAGCATGCTTTTCATCAAAAACTCAAATGTTATGAAACCGCATGGAATCTAGTATAATCTATAGGTTAAAGTAGTGACATCTAGCGGTGAGTTTGCAGATTGCAACCAACCCGTTAGATGGCCTGCTCCCTTTGTATAAGTAAAGGGCTTAATAATAAGCAAACGACTTTTATCTTCATTGGATTTTGCAAAATTAAGTATGCTAAATCCTTCACACGATGATTTAAAGGTGCTTGCAAAATGGCCGTACCCCTAGGGTGTGTTTGTGGGCACAGGTTGGGTCTGTGTGCAAGTTATGCTAAACTGAAGCCTGTAGTTCCTCAGGTCTATCTCCTGGGTTCTTTGTGATCGGTGAGATGTTTGGGTTGATTTTCTGGGATCTCCTCCCCTTTGCAGAATGACCTCCGACTTTTTAAGCAACCCTATTTTACCTCCAGGTGTGATGAGTTGATTAGCCATTTCATAATGAACCCCGTAGTGACATCACACATGGACCCCCATATGATGGACAACAAGATTAGCCCTCCAGTTGGCACGGTCCATTTGGTAGGCAGGCAGGGGGATCTACTGCACAGGTGGGTGATCATACTGCCATGGATCAGGAAATGGCTAGTCAGCACTATGAAATAGGGGCCTAAAATGATTTCCATTCCTAATAATCAGTATTTTTATATATACAATTATCAATTGTATTTTCTTCTCTTCTCTTGTTTTGCTTTACCGTGTCCCTCATGCGTCTTTGCGTAGAGTCGGTAAACGTTGTCTGTGGCATGTTGCTTTAAATCTTGCCGCCGTAAAGGATTATGGGATACCACTATCTCCTTTCCTTTCAAAAAGGTTGCTCAGGAGTAACCTATGCTAAAGGAGGGTTAAAGGATGCAACAAGGCTCCTTTCCTAAGCATTTTTCCTAAGAATTCAAACCACCTTTCCTCCAAGTACTTCCGGGTCATTTCGTTATGAAAGGAAATTTCCTATGAAGAAAGAGAACTCATAGAGGCCCCGGGTTGACTTGTAACCCGTTGGTTGCTAGTTCGATCCCCGGCTCATCCTAGCGTCGAGGTGTCCCTGAGCAAGACACCTCACCCTAACTGCTCCCGACCTGCTTGCTGTCGCCTTGCATGGTTGACTCATCTACAGTGTGTGAATGTGTGCATGTACCGTTGTGAAGTCACTTTGCATGTCTGCTCTGTCTGCTAGTGTCTGCTAAATGCCCTGAATGTTTAACACATTAATGACATTATAGGCAGAAGGAGAAGGATTGATAAAAAAGATAGCGTGTTTTATCTGAAAATTAGTTTGTTACGAAAATTCATTTTCAAAACTAAAATTCACTCCGAGTATGAGTGGAGACTGATACTCTCTAGCATTCCCAGTGTCGAATCCACGTGTCCCGGAAAACCAAAAACTAAACCCATCGGTCATCCTAGACCTCTCCTCCACCATCACGCCCCTCCTCACAAGACGCAGCAGCTCACCCCGACTTCCAGTCAGCACGCTGCGCTCTGCCAGTGAACTCCCTCACGTGCGTCTAACCTCCCGCAGAAAGGAATCCAGCCACAAATACCCCAGACCTGGAACCACCCGTTTCTCCTTCCACTGGAAGACTAGCCTGAACTGAACCCTTTAACTCAGGTTTCAGCTTCAAAGTACAGCTTCAGTTATTTCCCTCACTCCTAATTAGTAGTGTCCATTAGGAGCAGAATAATAAGGAGGTTTATTCCATTACAGATTTTCTTGTATCTTTGTTTGAATATTATTTTCAAATGTGCTTAAAGCTGCAGTAATCTATCCTTGCTTGGCCCACTTTTGTTTTGTTTTGATTGAGTCTCATGGCTCTCATGCATTCCCTTGGCTATTTCTGTAGATCCGGATGTAGACTCAATACAAACATTGCAACTTAAATAAAGTAGGGCGAACAATAAACAGCCGAAAGCGACAATAACTCCATACACAGAAGGGTTTGTTTCTTAAAGAGTAACCTAACACTAAACTTTATCCAGCGGGCTTTGCAGCTAGCCAGTTATAGCCAATCAGACACAAAACCGTTCCTTCTTCAGAGATGGTGCTGTCTTTGGTGAGCTTAAAGTCGAACAACGATAGCCTATTGTTATCTGCACAGGCGGGCCGACGCATAAACATAAGCAGTTTTCAACACAAGTGGAGGATCCGTGAAAAAAAAAAAAAAAAAAAAAAAAAGGATTGAAAAAAAAGGAGGATTGACATTGATTTTATTCAGACAACTCTGGGTTTGGTCGCATTTGACTTGACATGGTTGAATTGCAGTGACGTATTCCTATGCCTTGCCTTTGCGTCGTCATTTCAGCCATTCACTATAGCCCCCCCATCGTCATTTCAGTAACAGAGTGTCATTTGCATATCACTAAATATAATCAACAGTGAACACCAAAGAGATGATGAACGTTTGAATAGTTGCGATGCGAGCCAGCGGGGGCTTCGGGGGGGGGGGGGGGGGGGGTGGAGTGGGGTAGCCAACGATGCACCGAGGGTGACCTGAAAGTGCATACACAGCCGTTTTGTCATTTACAAAGACATTGGGTTTTTTTTCTCCAATAAAGTGAGGCAACATTTTTAGAAAATGACGATAATAAAAATAAAAAAGCTTGACTTCTGTTTCCACCTTTCAACGACACAACCCCACATATTTTCGGTTTAGTTTTCTCCGTATGGCTGTAGAGTCCCGACGTCCATTTGAAAAAACATCATCCGCGCTTTTGATAAAAGGGTAACAAAAAACTAGGTTCAAAACATCGACATGTAAAAAAACAACAACAAACAAACCCCAAAAATAATTAACAAAACAGAACCCGATCACGTTATGGATCTTGGACTTCACGATGTTTCTTTAATAATACAATTTATTTATATATATATAGATATATATATATATATATGTATGCATACATATTTATATCTTTTTTTCTTTTACATTCCTCATGTGGACAGACCTCTCGGGGTCCGTCTCCTCTTGATTCCTCCACCACGCCTAAGTGCTAGGATGGGCCTAGGGCAGAGAGACCGTCGAGTGACTGGTGTGTCTGGATCAATATGGGGGTACGGCGTTTATGGAGATGGGGGGGGGGGGGGGGGGGCAGGAAGAGGAGGGTTGTGGGAGGGGGGTTCTGGCTACTAAACCACAAGACGAATCACAAACACCTAGGGGGAGGGTGGGGATGGAGAGGATGGACAGCGGTACAAGAGAGAGTCGTGGAAACGAAGAAGTGCATTCCCTGGGAAAGTGGCGTCAGTGACTCGGGTTTGGTTTGTTTTCAGCAAACGCAAGTTTGCATAAGAAGCTGTGTGTGGTTCTGCCTGCTGTGTGTGTGCGTGCGTGTGTGTGTGTATGGAGAGAGAGTGTGTGTGCCCGTCTGTGTGTGTGCGGTTGTTGTTTTGGCAAAAGAGGTAAGAGGCCGGGACCTTGCGAGGCCGGCCTCTGAACGCGATGCTCTGCGGTTCCTTGGTGACCGTCAGATCACTTTGCGTTCACATTACAGATCTGCACATTAATATCAGACATTTTACGTGTGCAATAGATCTGACCTACCGCCTGGACTGTTTACATTGCAGTGGCCTTGGCCAGAGATCAGTTGTTGTGTCGGATCTGGAACCACATATGGGGCTGTCCATGATAGTAGCGAGTGGACTGCGAGCGGATCACACGTGTGATGTGTCTCACTGCTCCTGTTTTGATTCTCCCCTGTAGCAAAAACAATAAGGAGCAATACAAACTGATTTCGGGTTGTGTGATCCCACGATTATTGTTATTTTTTCCTCTGTTGTGTTGTGTTGTGTACCACCAACCACCACCCCACGATGACTTGATTTAATGGCTTCTGCATGCGGATGGCCACTGAGATTCGTCTGTCCCTCGTTTTTGCTGGTGCGTCTGATCATGGCTTTGAAGGCAGTGCGCTCGGAGGTGCTGGTGCGATTATTCTAGTCTTAGTAGAAGTACAAGAAGAAAGAGGAGGAGTCAATAAGTGGCTGTGTTTGTCTGTGAGAGAGAGACACCCGGAGAAGCTGCGCAGCCCGCCCCGATCTGATCTCCTCTTCTGGAAGGGAACCCGAAATGTGCTGGAAAAAGGGACGATAAAAAAGACAACCGAAAGAGGAGGAAATAGAAAATGTTTTTTCGTATAAAACTCGGTTGGTGTAAGAAAGGTTAACTAGAATCCTCAGATTTGGCTTAACCGTGTCGTTGATTTTCGTTGACGTTTTTTTTTATACTTTTAACAAACATAAAAAGTACCTTGCGGGCGTCAAACCAAATGAGACGGATTATGGATCGATTTACAAATAGCTTTGATGCGTTAGCTTCGAGGCTAGCCCCAAGCCCAAGAGCTCCACGACCATATTCTCCCAAAGAAAACGGAACAGCCAATCAGATCGAAGCTGGGCGGCGCAGCGTGCATGTTGTACACCCGGGAACGTAAACCCTTTGTGAGGCACACAATGAAACAATACTGAGCAAATCGAGTCCCTCTGGTGGAGCCCGCCCTGGTCATTACAGCACGGCTTGTAGTCACAGTGATCGTGAGAGAGAGAGAGGAACAACGAAACAAGGTAGGTAGGTTGAGGTTAATAGCCGGCCAGGAGCGAAGGCGGGAGGGGGGGGTGGGGTTAGGGTTGGCGGTGGTACAGACCTGCAGTAGCTTAATCCACGGTGTGTGTGTGTGAGTGAATGTGTGCGTGTGTGTGTATGTTTCCCTGCATAGTGTTTGACGGAATCAACTCTCATACCCTGCATGACACACTGTGGTGGTGGCGTTGCCGTCGTCCTGGTGGGTCTCCAGAGATTAGAGACACACAAAAGGTGTGTGTGTGTGTGTGTGTGTGTGTGTGTGTGTGTGTGTGTGTGTGTGTGTGTGTGTGTGTGTGTGTGTGTGTGTGTGCTTGTGTGCCTGTGCACATGTGTGTGCATCTTTTAGCAAAGCAAAAGACAGACGGATAGGTTGGGGGTCCTGGACTTGGATTGAGCTTGGGTAGAAGAGTGTTAACAGTAGTGTTTGGGGGGGGGGGGGGGGGATGGGTTGGGGAGGGGGGAGGGGAGGGGGGGGGGGGGGGGAGGGGGTGGGTGCAACAAGGATACAGACATTGTGGTTTCCTTTTAGTGCAACAGAACAAACAACCGGCGAGTGGCCCCAGACCGCCCCCAGACCGGCCCTTGAGTGGCCCCTGAGCGGCCCCAGAGGGGGGAGAGTGTGTTGGACCCCCGCGTCCAGGGACAGTCCGTCAGAGCACCTCCCGGAGCTGCGGCCCACCACAGCCAAACAAAAATAATAAGGGATCTGCAATGGAACCCATCCACAGTTCAACTCTTTGAGTGAGTTCTTTGTCTTTGTCGTCGAGCTCCATCTCTGCGTCTCTTCGCTGCTTCCCAGAGTCAGTCCTTCCTCCTCCTCCTCCTCCTCTCGGAGGTTCTTTGGCCCCGCCCACTGAGCCACAGAGGGTGTCCGGTCCAAGGCCGTCTTTCCGCAAAAGTCCCCCCTTATCGTTCCCCCTTCGGATCCCTCGCCCTGCTGGCACAACACCCCGGGGTTCTTGTCCTTGTCACCCCGTCATCATCATCATCATCATCATCATCATCATCATCATCATCAGAACTGAACCAGAGCTGAAAAGGGACTCCAAAGTGACTCTTGGTCCAGTGAGGTGTGGTTATCAAACACATTGTTCCTCATGGTAGAAGCAATACAACACAGACACGGACAGGTGTGCGCCTATGAAACACACTGTCCCTGTCGTAGAAACGATAAAACACAGACTGAGAGGTGTGTGGTACAGCGACTGTTTTGTTGTTGAGCGGTTTGACACACGACCGTATTTACACTTGATTGAGAAGCACCTCACTTATCTGCTCTGCAAGGTTGGTTGGTTGTTTCTGAGTGAACTGTGTGTGTACTGTGTGTGTAATGTGGTGTGTGTGTGTGTGTGTGTGTGTGTGTGAGTGTGTGTGTGTGCGTTTGTGTGTGCATGCATGCATCATATACATTGGGGACAGCTGCACTGAGTTGAGAGGTGAGGTAGAATATGTTGGTTCGAGGTGGGATATGGAAACACAATGCAGCCAATGGGGAAAGCCCACAGAGGTACATGGGCGGAATCACTGTGTGACGGACAGGTCAGGGCGGCCAATGAGGACGACACAGGCATCCGGTGAACAGAAATAAAGAAAAAAAAATACACAAAAGTAGAGGTAACTTAAAAATAAAAAATAAAACCATAAAAAAACAAGAACCGCCGATGGAGTACGGCCAAACGTATCAGAGTATGGATTGTTTGAATATGTAAGGATGTGTATTTGTGAGGTAAAGAAAAAAAAAAGAGGTATGTCTGACAGGAGAGGTATACTTTATAAATACATAGTGTGTATACTCAGGTAAACGGTACTGTGGGGTGTGCGTCCGTCGAACGGCACTATCTCCTTCTTCATTTTTTTTGTTGTTGCCCCCAGGCCCTTGCACAACAAAGACAATCCGAAAGCACCGAAAGTACTCGTTAAAAAAATACTTTGAAAAACGGAAACGGCCTTAACCAGTTGTGAGGTATTAGTCTGTGTAGTTCGGCATGTTCCACTGAGTGGGCGGTGTGTGTGTGTGTGTGTGTGTGTGTGTGTGTGTGTGTGTGTGTGTGTGTGTGTGTGTGTGTGTGTGTGTGTGTGTGTGTGTGTGTGTGTGTGTGTGTGTGTGTGTGGGGTGGGGGGGGTGTGTGTGCGGAGGAGGGATGTCGAACAGCTTGAAAAAGCTCCGTTGGTGGATATCCTTTATGTAATGACTTCTCTGCATAATGCTCAGTATGCACAATGCAGTGTATGTTCTTCTAGTTTACTTGTGTTTCTCTGTGTGTGTGTGTGTGTGTGTGTGTGTGTGTGTGTAAATGAATGTGTGTGTGTATGTGTGTGTGTGTACAAATGCGAGTGTGCGCACGTGTGTGTTGCTCTGAATGCTGCCCTTCCGTAAACGTACATGTTTCAGCCTCAATACTGTGTAGCACGCACCACACGCACACGCGCACGCACACACACACATCTTGACATGGAACTGTTTTTCACAGTGTCAGCTAGGACCAGCAGTGAACACAATGGAAACAGAGGGCAGAGCGTTCCCCTCTGCGGACAGACGCGCGGACACTGTAACACGTATTTACAAAAGAAGTCACCAGAAAATCGAACGACCAAAAGAAAAAAAAAAATCTCACAAGCAAGATTGTCAGTGTGTCTCTTGGGGGACAGTGCGAGTGTGTGTGTGTGTGTGGTGATTACATCTGAGGGCCTCGGAGAGAGTGTGTGTGGGGGGGGGGGGGGGGGGGGGCACGGCTTATTGTGCAACCCCCCCAGAGACAAACACACGGTTTCTTTTAGAATCCACCCCCCCGACGACAAACAGCCCCCCCCGTCTCCCTCTCCTCTCCTCCAAGTCCAATCCTCCTCGGATCGGATCGGAGGGGAGGGGGGTTCCTCCGTCGTGGTCTCCGCCGTCACACCTCCTGGTCCTCGAACACCTCCAGGAAGAGGGGCGGGAAGAGCTCGTTGGGGCACTCGACCTTCATGTGGAGGAAGCGGCTGGCGTGACACGCGCCGATCATGCGCAGGTCCGTCACCTTCATCAGCAGCTTGGGCCAGAAGTGGGGGATGCTGTGCTTGCGGCTGTTGATGTAGTGCTCGAAGGCCAGCAGGTAGGTCTCCTGGCACTGCTCGATCTTCTCCACGCTGGTCAGGCCCGAGCGGTCTGGAGGGGGGGGGGGGGGGGGGAGAAAGAAGTTGGTTTTAGTAAAAAAAAAAGAAAAGAAAAAAAAACTGTGTGTTTGTGCTCATTATTATCATTTATTTTTCTAATTAAAAGAATTTATTCCGAAGGTTTCATCCGTGTTGTTGTAGAGGCAGGAAGGTGCAGGCGAGAGGGAGGGGAGAACATGCAGGAAAGGACCGCGGGCTGGGAAATCGAACCCGGGTCAGTGGGGTCGGGCCTAAAGGGCTGATTGTGGTTCCACGTTGACGCAACGCAATGACCACGCAGACCCGTCGATGCAGTCGCGAACCGCCGTGAGCGGACCAATCACAGCCCTTGTGACGTAAGGACAAAATGGGTCCGTAAACCCCCTTGCGTTGCGTAAATGTGGGACCATAATCAACCCTTAAGCCTTAATGGTACACTCTCTGCCCGGTGAAACACCAGGGCAGCCCTGTTCTTAGTATTTTTATCACTTTTTGAGACGTTTTATTTTTTCTTCGTTCACAGCTGTTCCTGCACTTAGCCTCTTTTCGTTTCCCCTCCAAGTGGCTTTATGTTTTGACCCCTGCCGTGTACAAACACACTCCGTTTAAGGGTCTAGCCGGGAGATATTTTTAGCACAGAAAGGCTATGTTTGAGGAAAGAAGGGATTAGAGGCTAATTTGAGATTAGCGATAGATTACATTGGGCCGCCGACATTTTATACGGTCAGTCGGGTCAAGTTCTCTCAAACACCAACTGACGTTTACCGGCCCCATCAAATACAAATATGCTCATGTTAATAACCGCAGAGTTCTAGTTAAAGAGCCGGTGAGCCCACTGTCAAAGCTCGAACTCAAACACGATCAGATCGACACAAGGCGTTATACGTTAAAGGGCTGAAAAGCTAAACTAGGACCTTACCCCTTTTCTTTTCTAAATTCGGGACTTATTTCAGTAACATTGATAAAACTGCATCGATTACTACGACGACGGTCATATAAGACGAAATGACCACGTTTAGAACAACAACATAAAACCTGTTTTGGGTTGATTGTATGCGAAGTAGGCTAACTTTTTTTACCAAGTGTCGGTTGATCCCCTGCTGTCGTGAGGACCAACAGAGGTGGAGCCCGGATGAGCCGGCGTGGCGGGTGTGGTGTGGTGTCCACTGTCAGAATCACCGACACTGTTTCACTCCGGTATTTGTTGAGGAGGAGACAAGGCCTTCGTGTTCTGAGAGGCCCTGTTGTTTGTGTTTAACCACGCGCCAATTTCACGCCTCGTTTACCATGCAAATCATCCCTGCGCACACAGCCTTGTTTTTTCCACTGTGGGCTCGGTCCCCCCCCCCACCCAGTCGGCTCAGGGGGGCCGCACACCTCCCACAGGCCCCCCCCCCCCCCCCCCAGATGTGGGGAGGGGGGCTTTGGGAGGCGTGGGGAACACCGTTGCCAACATTGGCCGGACAGAGGATAATAAAACAAAAAAAAATTAAGACTCCCTATTAAGCCTCATTACAATTTTATAGACTAATTGATAGTATTAATCCATATTATGTTAGTAATCCAAGATGTAGTGGTCGTAGTATAGATATAGATATCTATATTTATCATAATGTCGTCTAGATGTTTACATAATGCATGCTTGGCCGTTAGGGAACAACATAAAAATAAAATAATAAAAGGAGTTCTCCCACGATGACAATCCCCACCACAAAGACGGACGTGTCTCTATGTGTGTGTGCGCGTGCGTGTGTGCGTGCGTGCGTGTGTGCGCGTGCTTCCAGGCGCCTGCGTTCACGTGCGGGCCCCCCCCCCCCCCCCCCTCACCGGAGCTCATGAGCAGCACGGCCTGCATCAGCGCCACCTCCGTGTCGTCCAGGTTGAACTGCGCCAGGCTCTTGCCCAGGTCGAAGATGGCGTCCGAGACCACGCCCAGCCCGCCGTTCTTCAGCTGCTCGCGCTTCACCGCCATCTCGCCGCTGAGCGTCAGCGTCTCGCTCTCGGGGTCGTAGCGCACGGCGGCGCGCAGCGACATGATCTCCATGCAGCAGCCCTTCAGCAGGATGATCTGGTCCTCGCAGGGCAGCTGGGGGGGGGAGCACACTGTTAGCTTCAGCTAGCACGAGGAGGTTAGCACGACGCTTAGCATCAGCTAGCAGGAGGAGGTCAGCACAACGCTTAGCTTCAGCTAGCATGAGGAGGTCAGCACAACGCTTAGCATCAGCTAGCAATGAGGAGGTCAGCACACTGTTAGCTTCAGCTAGCATGAAGAGGTTACCACAAGGCTTAGCATCAGCAAGCAATGAGGAGTTCAGCACAACGCTTAGCATCAGCTAGCAATGAGGAGGTTAGCACAACGCTTAGCATCAGCTAGCATGAGGAGGTTAGCACAACGCTTAGCATCAGGTAGCATGAGGAGGTTAGCGCAAGGCTTAGCTTCAGGTAGCATGAGGAGGTTAGCACAAGGCTTAGCTTCAGGTAGCATGAGGAGGTTAGCACAACGCTTAGCATCAGGTAGCATGAGGAGGTTAGCACAAAGCTTAGCATCAGGTAGCATGGGTAAGCACACCGCTTAGCATCAGGTGGTTAGAACAATGCTTAGCATGAGGAGGTTAGCACAACGCTTGGCATGAGGAGGTTAGCACAACGCTTAGCATGAGGAGGTTAGCACAATGCTTAGCATGAGGAGGTAAGCAGAAAGCTTAGCATTAGGACGTTAGCACAACGCTTAGAATGAGGAGGTTAGCACAACGCTTAGCATGAGGAGGTTACAACGCTTAGCATGAGGAGGTTAGCATAATGGTTAAAATGTGGTAGCCCGAAGGAGTATAGCACAAGGCTTAGCATCAGGTCACCATGAGGAAGTATGGTTTCATTAGGGCGGGGGAGATCTTAAATGAAAAGGGCAGAGTAGAATATAGTGGATAGATAACACTGCAGTTTCATGGATTGATTCTCGTCCAAATCTCAACCTGAATCCATAATGATCCAAAAATAAATGTCTATGTCAAACACATGCGCGTCAAATGTTCACTGGAGAAGATCGATTTAAAGACGTTTAATAACCTTGGATCCCAATTTCATGGCGTTCAAACTGAGTATGAGGTAACAACAGAGTACGTACGGATAATGATTGTTTTACTCATCACATTAGTAGGTAGAGCAAGTTTCACCCACCCTCCCCCATAACGATGAGACTGGAGAAACCGCCTTACATTAATTACCCCGAATACTGAAAAGCTCTGAATACGTCTGCCACTCAGAAGCAGTCAGAAGCACCCAAGGGCTGAGAACCAATAGGAATAAAGCGCTGGTGATGGCAATGACCTTCGTTGCGAGGCGCTGGGATGATTTGAGTGTTTTGCAGAAACAAAGGATAACATGTCATTATGGACTTAAAGGGCTCTTGCACGCATGGATGGTTACAACAGCCAGTTTTGGTATGCCAAGCAACGCTAATCAACTCTACAGACCACAGTGCGCCCCGAATCGTATCGTAGCGAGGGGGGAGGAGCCTAAACACCAAGGTAGCCCCGCCCATCAGAAGACGAGCTCCACCAGCCTGTTTGGTTTTAGTTTTAAGCCAACAGAGATCTGTGGAGAGGTTGGTTTAGCTCCGTAGGTAGAGGGCACTTTTAACCGGAAGGTTGCTAGTTCGATCCCCGGCTCCTCCAAGCTGAGTGTCAATGTGTCCCTGAGCAAGACACCTCACCCTAACTTCTCCCTACGAGCTAGAGCTCGCCTGGTATGGTTGACTCCGCCGTCGGTGTGCGAATGTGTGTTTGAGCCGTTGTTAGTCACTTCCGTTAAAAGCATCTGCTAAATGCAAGCAGTGTGTTACAAACTTGACCCTTTGTTTGATCAAAGGTTCCTCCTACCCAAAACCCTAAATAGACACGTATCTTTTATGCGGTTTATCCGTTACTAATAACGCCGAAGGGAGAAACACAGGAACAAGAACTTCCCCTAAAAATGAGTCATAATCCAGGGCAGTTCATTAAGTATTCATGTGTAGTCAGAGGAACACTGACACATTACATTTTCAGGACTTTAAAAAACGTACCTATTCTGAGAGAGAGGGATTCAATTGTTCATTTATGGAAGATATTTCAAGTATAACAAGTTTTCTGTACCAACTAAAATGTTTTCAGATGGTTGGGAAAGGATGATTGTTTGTTATGGGGTTTATCCCGTGCCATCGGTTATGTAACCAGACACCTCCTGCAATATGCATGATCACTGCTCTCAGCTATAGTCTACCCACACCGTCATGTCTGCACACACACACACATACGAACGCACACACACGCACACAGATACGCACGAGGAACACACACACCCGCACACGGAACACACACAGACACCCACACAGACAGACAAACACACACGCACACACACACACACATGCAACCAGAAAGACACACACACACACACACACACAGACACACACACACACACACACACACAGACACACACACCACACCCGGACACGGCACACAAACACACAACCAAAGATAAACACGCACCCACGCACGCACACACACACACACACAGACACCCCCACAAACACGCAAGCGCACACACACGCACGCACGCACACACACACAGACACACACACACACACACACTCCACTCCATTAAAACCCTCCTCTAACCAGACATGCTCTTCCTCTGAGGTACCGTCTGGCTCTCGCTCCTCGCCGGCCGTTACACGGCTCAGACGGAACAAAGAAACGGGGCAGAAGACGTCCCGACGACCCACGTTTCTGCTTCTAATCGCGCGAGAAGCATTGATCAAAACTGGTCTTGACAATCAGAGCAAAACACAAATCCGGTTTGGGGGACACACCCCCTACGTGGGCACACCCCCATCCTGGAAAATGGGGACCAGGCCTATGAGAGCAAAGGCAGACAACACTTTTATCCGGTTTGGTGGACACGCCCCCGTACGCGGGCACACCCCCACCCCGGAACAGGGGGAACCAGGGCCTTGTTCCCGATAACGATGGATCTTCGCTCGTACGATCATTCTCACGGTGATTCTTGCGAACCATCGTGAAGTTTCCCGAAACTCCTCTTAACATGAACGCGCGTTCGCTGCACTCACGACGTTCGTAGAATTGTACCTGTCCACTGATAGGTGCTGAAACGGGCTATGATGCAGGGGGAGACGCAGGAATGTCGCAGGAAAATGAGGTTTAAAAGGGTTAAAATATCTCCCCATCGAGGCCAAGAGCAGAGTAGCCTACAAAAATAATAGACTACAATAATAGGAATGCTAATGATATTAGCAAACAAATTGATTAGGCCTAGGCCGACATATGCTATATCAGTCCTAATCCTGAACGCACTGTGCATAAATCTTTTTCACGGTATTCCCCTTCTCCCGAAATAATTAAATATTACACAAATCCAAAGTAGCTTGTGTGACAACTACATTTATCTTAATGTGCTGATTTCTGAAACCTACTTTGCGCGGCAAAGAGAGCCGACTTCATCTGATTCCGCATAAGGTTTCATTGATTGGCCCTCTAGTCTAGAAAATGTGTAGACATTAAAAATGCAACGTTCCATTCATTCATTATCATTCAAACGCAGAGGCTAGGCATTGACACACGGCTATTGCTGACCCGATTAGGAGAGCTTGGTCTAGATCCTGCCCATATTGTTGGGCAGTATGTAGTAGGCTATAGGTAGGGTTCGGGTTATGATTCCATCTCTGCGGGGGTCTCTTAAAGTTGTTGAGGAGGGGGGGGGACGTAAACAGGGGCTATTATGACACGGCTCTTCTCCGTGCCGTGGAACGCTCCGTTCACTTGCATGGGCCCTTCACGCCAACGCCAACGTCTTCGGTTGCTTAGCGACGTCAACGTCTTTGGCTAACTATTTCTCTGCTGATCAACAATACGAATGGTAACAAATACATTTATTTTCCCGATAATGACCTGCGTTTTATTTTCCCTTACTTAACGTCAATATTACTCTGCATGTGGAAGGGAAAATAGCTTTATTTGTAATTACAATATTATGCTGCTGTTCTCAGAGACCCCCACAGATACTTGAGTTTGCTGCTTTCATGGGAGCCAGACCTCTCTCTATGGGAGCTCAGCTCCCACCTAACTCGAACCCTGGCTATAGGTCTTTTTACACTGCCAAGACGTTTCCTGTGTAAAACTGAGGGGGTCAACCCCCGGTCGTCTCGTCACGGTGTGGGCTTTCTTGGTTCACTGGAGAAGGCGGGGCTGCACACTGAGTCTCTGACCTCTTTAGAATAATTTGTATTATTGCATGCTCCCGATTGTTTTCATTTTCTTTATGAATGACGACACCCGCATGCAATAATGAGTTCACGTCTGAGTGTAGACTACAAACGCGGTGATCTATGGTTAGGGATGTTCATTACTGTCTAGACACGGCCCAATAAATAGTGAACTTCAACACAGCCTCACCGAAGCGCCTACAGTGCTTAATGCAAACCATCGCAACAAAAAACGCCTGCAGAAAAGTAGCCTTAGCCTTCAGTCATTGATCAATATGAGGACATTTTAACCACGATGGTTGAATTAAAATCAGAGGGAGACGGCAACTGCAGCTCGAAAGCGACCTCCCACACAAGAGCAATGGAATCATTTGATTTTATTACATGCCTTGTGACGTGGCGTTTGACATTTCGGCTGCGCATGTATTTTTTGAATTTTAAATTGCTGCAATAAATTATGTTGTTGTTGACTTCTAACATGTCTCTATCTTTGCTGTTTAAATCTAACACTAGTCTATGAGTAATATATCGGTGGTAACCACTGTTTTTGGTTGCGAAATTGTGCCAGCTGGGCATTCCGTGGTATTGGATGTGTTTATACATGGAATGTCCGCTGGTGACGCCACTGAGGCTATAGTAGGCTAACGATGCTCTTAGCGTCCTACGCGTACCCCTGGAGTCCTCGTTAGCTACGAGCGTTTTCAAGACGTTCGTTACCAACGATGCCTTCGGGGAAACGGTGTCAAAACTGTACGATGCTCGTACGACGCACTTCACGATCCACTTAGGGTAACGATGCTTTCGGGAAACTGGGCCCAGGCCTATGAGAGCAAAGGCAGACAAAACAAGTAGCACACACCACCCGCTACGCTACCATTGGGGCCGGGTGGGCCTGGGCCCACCCATTTTAGTTCCGGGCCCGCCCATTTTGACCCAGGCCTATAGTGAGTAGTGAGGGATTTTCATTCTAGCTGTTCATCCAATAAGCAGCCTGAGGAAAGCGTTCAGTAAAAGCTTCTCAGCCAATCAGCGGCTTCTACTCCCACGTGTGGACTGCCTGCCCACAGGCTGCAATACGCACGTTGATTCTACTGGGCAAATCATCACCTGTACAGCAGAACTCGGACCTACAGAAATTATGGAATGACGTAATGGACAAGCAGATGATGGAGCCAAACACTTTTCCATTCCGGTGGAAGACGCAGAGCACCCTGTGTTTGTGCAGCAGCTTAAAAGAAAGGCAAAGGCCAACAAGACCGTGAACGAGAAAAAAGAAACACTCGTAGAAGTGCCCGACGCATGCCTCCCCGTGATATTTCCCCCAACAAGAACAGCCTCCTCACATTGCCCATGGCGACAAGTATTGTCTTTTCAGACTCTTTTCAGCTGTCAATCGGATAAATACAGGCACCAGGGCAGGAATGTTGACGGATAGACTGAACTCGTTGTCCCTGCTTTCATTTGAAAGGGAATTGACAGATTCACTGGAATATCAAGAAATCCTTGCTGTGTTCAGCACGAAACCCCGGCGTCTCCTGCTGTAACAAGCCCCAAGTCCCACAAGCAAGTTTTAATGATTTGTGTTCATTTGTGGTTATTTATCAGTTTTCTCGGATTGTTATGCTGTTGTTTATATTGTTAGCTATGTTATTCATCAAATTATTAATAAGCTACAGGGGAGAAATAATTTTGGATCGTTTTCCTGCTGTTTGTGTTTAGCAACTGTGTCAGATTCAATGCTGCTGTTATTTCATGTCCATGCAAATAATTGTGGACAGTTCCCTGCCCGCTGTGCTGGGTCAATAAATGGAAAGAGAAAGAGACCCTCCAAAGATATAATTCAATTTCAGTCTCTTTGTGTAATGAACGTTCAAAAAAGATACATGAAGTTAGGCTTACAGCCAAGGTGTATGTTTTTTTTATCCGCTTCAGCTCTGAGCCGAGAACAGTGACACAAGAGCCACACAGGTACTAGTCTACTGAGTCGCTTTCCTCAGTGCCGCAGAGAAGCGCTGAAACGGAGACGAAGGGGAACCCGTTTTTATTTTATTTTAACTGGCCCATCCAGTTTTCTGGAGGCCCGCCCACAATCAACATCCTGGCGCCGCTAATTGTACGCGCACAATGACAACTGAAAGGCCAGTGTGGCCTTCACAGCGGCCAATCAGCAGCCGGCCGGGGGTGGTGACGAGCCAAGCCTCCTGCGCTCATTAGCACCTCGTCCCTCAGCTGGGGCGAGAACTAAAGAGAGCGGGAGAAGTTGGAGAGCCCGTCCAATCGGCTGCCTGCAGTCCCACTAACGAGCCTTCGTTAGCGGAGCACAATGGAAGCCCTGGAGTTCCAGGCGGGACGCTTGGCAACACGCTGACGGAGGACACCGGCCGACACCAGCTCCTCCACCCTGGTTAACACACCGAGCTGACGGAGGACACCGGCGGACACCAGCTCATCTGTCCTAGCTAGAACACCCATCGGATGAGTACACCACCCACCACCCACCACCCACCGTTTCATCCTAATTTACACCACCAGCTGATGGAGGACGACGCCTGACGCCAGCGCGTCGATCCTGGCTAGTTCAGCCTGACGTAGGACTCCACCTCAGCCCCTCCTAGGGAACACACCCAGAGGATGTAGTACACCACCTAACACCACCCCATCCATCCTAATGATGGCAGAGGCGCACCTAATTGGGGCCCGGGCCCCTGGTGAGAGGGGTGGCTGCTCCAGATTTAAAGCCGAGCGGTTTCATTTGATGCTCGCGGGGAGGACGACAGACGGAACGAGAGGGACGGAAATAACCCTGACACGCACGCTCCCGACACACACGCCCACAGACGTGCCCCCCACACACACTCTGACACACACACGCCCTCTACACACACACTGACACACACGCTTCCGACACACACTCCTGACACAACCACGTTCCTAACACACACACTGATACATCACTCACACACACGCTCCTGACACACACGCTCCTGACACACACGCTCTTCACATACACGCTGATGCACACACTCCACACACACGCGCTCCTGACACACACACGCTCACACGCTCCGCGGCCCCCGGGCGGGGCCGGGGGAGCGTTCACACCGGCCCCCCGAGGGCTCCAGCGGGGGAGGAGGTTCGGAGAGGACAGGGGCGCTGGCGGGCGCCCGGATGACGCACACAGGTCATGAACATCGCGGTTAAAGACAGAGGGTCGCGTCTTGACCTCCGCAAGTAATTAGACCGCGCTATAGTACAACGCAATGCAACACGAGACACCTGAACACACACAAGACACGCTGAAACGAGATTGATTGATGAAGAAGGCGGTGGGACGATTGAACGCACGGAGGGCAGAAGGGACGAGGCTTTGGCTAAAGCATACAATTGTAATTGTTTCATTGGGATGACGCATACAGAGATGTACTCAAACCCACAGAGCCCACCCCCCCCCTTCCCAAGCCCCCCAACACAGAGCCCCCCCTCACAGCCTACCTCGGAGAACATGGGCAGCTTCTTGGCGAAGTCGACCACGCGGGTGATGGCGGGGGTGATGATCTTGGTGAACTCGCTGAAGGCCTCCAGGTCCACCTTGTCCCCGTCCGGCGTGGGCACCATGGGGCCCTGGCCGATGTCCTCCGGCTGGACGCACACACACGCGCACACACACACACACACACACACACACACACACACACACACACACGCACACACACGCACACACACGCACACACACACACACACACACACACACACACACAGAACACACACACACACACAGAACACACATTCACATACAAACACAAAGATACATGCACAAACACACATACACACATACACATATACACACACACACCGAGACACACACACACACACACACACACGCAAACACACGTGGACACAGAACACACATTCACATACAAACACAAAGATACATGCACAAACACACACACAAACACACACACACACACACACACGGACACATAACACACACACACACACACAGAGACACACACAGAACACACACTCACATACAAACACAAAGATACATGCACAAACACACATATACATGCACACACACACAGAGACACACACACACACACATAAAAAAACAAACACAAACACACACACAGTAAACGTCAAAGGGTTTCATTTATCAAATGCAGTGTAGCAAAGGCTCATTCTCGATACCTACAGTAAAGTTGTAAGACATTTTGACAACCCAAATAAATAATAAAATGGAAATATGAAATTCAGCCTCATTATAAATCAAAGCAGTACACATCAAACTGGGTGCCATATGAGGGCACACTAGGTATTCACACCATAACTAGGTTATATAACATTACCATTAGTTGGGTTTCGCACCATTACCTCATCAACTATGAATCCATTCTAATGTTGAAAGCTGTTGGCAGTGACTTTGATATCCTTCTGCTATTCAATATTAACACTACTACGATTAATAATCCAGCGAAAAGTAGAGACAGCTGATGTGCCCTTATACCTTCACGCATCTCAATATTTTCACTCAGTAATTTGAGATGACGTTAACTATCTGAACTTTATGAATGGATTAAAGAGATTTAATACACAGCTTTGTTGAATGCTTGATTGTGATTGGTTTATGGTTTACTTGGAATATCAGACTGCTGCTATGAATAACAGACTGTTGCTATGGACGCAGGCCAGTCAACTTTTTTAGCAGATTATTTTGGCGGAAGTAATTCAATTACTTGTAAGTCAATAAAAAGAGTTATATTTCTGTCAAATGTTATATGTATTTAATAAGTAGCTGGATAATAAGCATGATAATGTTCAGTGAGCCAAATAAACCCCTTCAAGGTGATTCAATACCCCTCAGATTGGCCTCGTGGACCTGCATTGTGAAACCCCAGTGATCCCGATAATCCCAATAAACTAAATTATCCATAACTAACATCCGCGACTGTACTTTAAAAGGCAGATCAGCTGCAAAAGCACACACGGATTCACAGTGTGCTCAGACCGTGATTCGGCTCCTCGCAACGAATAGCAGGAGGCAATAGGTATGGCACCCTACCCTTAAACGATGAAACCGGAGCAACCGCCTCAGGTTAAGGACATACCGACGACCCGCACAGCCCAGAAAATGTCTGCAGCTCAAAGGCAGACAGAAACACCTCAGGGCTCAGAGTTCAGAACCAATCAGAGTCAAGGGCTGCAGGTGATGTGGTAATCACCCCCAACATCACCTCAGCCCCCCCCTCCCCCACCCCCACCCCCACCCTGCGAGTTTCTGGGATGTCTTCAGAGAAGAGCAACATGTGATTCACATGCCTTTGTGCAGCAATGGTTGCCAGGCAACTGTCATTGACCTTTGTGGCAAGGTAACTGCCGTCGCCGGGAGGCGGAGCCAACGGGTAGCCTCGTGGACCGCGCGCGATTGGTCGAAAGGGAAAACAGTTTTGTAAGAGGTTTTTCATGTTGTCGTTTCATTTTTTCTCTCCTCAAACCCATTACGGCGGTCTTCTTCCCCGCTGTGAATTATTAATGTTGCCAGTGTTGTAATGCTGCAATCATGAATAACCCTCATTCTGAAGCCGCTGTTGACAAATACGTACATTTCCAATTCATCTTGCCTACACGTGAATGCAAAGGCATCTGGGCGGTTGCCATAGCAACTTGGCGTCCTGCAGCGAAAAAGTTCAGTCGTCCGTGGTAACTACGACAGTTTCCTTCATCTTGTGAAAGGAGGAGGGGATCTGTCCTCCCTCCTACCAATCAGCCACAGAGTTCCACACAAAACCACAAGGCACCACAACGCTGATGCATATTTAAAGAAGTGCAATGGAAGTAGGGTTCAGCAGTGTAGACAACGGAGGAACGCATTTTAGAAATGAATATTATATCACTAAAACCCGTAGGCTTGGTGGTCGGCCCTTGGGGGTCCGTCTGATCCACGGTGTGGGTGTATAGGGGAGACGATCCGATTGATTCCCCAGTGTCATCACATTAATGTGGAGCTGGTCATTCCAGATGAACTCCCACTGGGGGAGAGACAGTGAGGGCTTTATAACACGATAATGACCGGCTCGCTGTGCATTTATCTCCCTCATTGCACGGCTCCTTACTAAATTAATCAATAATACAACGTTGTTTTTTTTAATTTAATTGTTTTTGTATTGCTTCCGCAAAAAAATAAAAGTTTGTTTGATTCTAAATACACATAGCAACCACCTCTTATTTATAGCAGCGGTCTGCGATTTCATATTTTATGATATATAATTTTGGGTGTTTAGCAGACTCTTTTAATCAAAGCGACTTTCAACGGATTATACACACAATCCAAGGCCATACAACGCCACAGTCAGGAGCAGCCAGGGACAACTCGATACTCGATATAGCTAAGAGGAGACAGGGATCCTCCATCATTAGACATACCCCAGTTGCTATTCAGAAATAACAGTTCGTAGGATGCAGTTGCAGGTCGACTTTTAACCGGGAGGTTGCTAGTTCAATCCCCGGCTCCTCCCAGCTGTGAGCGTCGAGATGTCCCTGAGCGAGACGCCTCGCCAGAGATGTCCCTGAGCGAGACGCCTCGCCAGAGATGTCCCGGAGCGAGACGCCTCGCCAGAGATGTCCCGGAGCGAGACGCCTCGCCCAAACCTGCTCCTGACGAGCTGGCTGTCGCCTTCCAAGGCTGACTCTGCTGGCGGTGAGTCAATGTGTGTGTGAGTGGGTCGCTTTGCATAAAAGCGCCTGAATGCGAACGTAAAGAAAACGCATGGAGAGGAAAGGAGCGGCATTGGTTACCAGGAACTTGCGCTTCTGCTTCCAGCTGGCGCCCTGGGCGTTGGTGTGGCGATGGGCCTCCGTCACCATGTGGATCAGGTCCCACTCGCCGTCGCTGGGCTCGGGACGGCTCTGCAGCGTCTTCACCAGCTCCTCCTTCTTCCTCTTCTCCCGGTTGGCCTCGATCAGGCGGCGCTTGGCCACGCGCTTCGAGTCGTCCAGCACCACTGTGTGGCGGCGGCGGAGGAGGAAGAGCAGGACAGGGTTAATAATAAGGGGGGGGGGGGGGGGCAGCGACCCGCGTTCGACTCCTGCCTGTGGTCATTTGCTGCATGTCCTCCCCTATATCCCCCATACCTTCCGAACTGTCTCACTCTATTATAAAGCATAAAAAATATAGATATCTTATGAAAAGAACAACCCTGAAACTCGGCACAGAGTTTCCGTGTGACGAAATGTGGTTGAAAACAAGTGCTTTTAAAGTGGAAATGGCGGTGGAAACTATTCAGCGTGAGCATCGAGGCTCCAGCGGTTGATCTTACCCAGATAGTGTTTTGCTAGGAACAAAAGCGTGCTCCGGTTTTATGTTCAAGACGCTAATTAATAATTACAGCTCTGAGTAATGACCGGTGAAAGTTGCCTCGGAGCAAATTTGGGCCGGGGACAGCAACCAGTTTTCTGATGCCTCGAGACTCGTGAGCAGACACGAGATGCAAAAGGACGTCGATGTCCTCTTCCTGACTGCGTACGCACAATCTAATGAATTATATTGAGCTAATTTGGTATTGTGGGAGAGGGTTTGTGGCCGACAAAAGGGTTTCAAATCTCACAAAGATGAAAATTGGCACGTGACTTGGCCCTGTACCAGAGAAATCTATCAGAAAAGGCCCTCCTGGGATAAAGATCATAAACCATAAAAAAATGCTGTACTGTGTATTCTTGTGACTATAGTTACGAGAAAAATTTACGAGAAAAGTTACGAGACAAAGTTGCGAGACAAGTGAGCGTGACGTGTTTCGCTACTCATTTAGGAGCACAGCACTATGTTGACTAGCGTCACAAGAGGGCAAGCTAGCAAGCCTTTAAAATTGAAAAGCATGCATGCATATGCGTACATAATTATCATAAATATGGATCATGTTTGACCACATTTTGCTTTATAGGAATGCGTGACTAATCTCTGCTTTGGAAAAAAACAACACAAAACGTATGTTTTGAAAAAGTGGGGTTTGGCTTCAGAAGACTTAAGAAGCTGGGAATGAAACCCTGCAGTTGGCCACGAGGCTGTGTTTCCACACTTAATTCTGCTCTAGGAAGGGGGCTCAGACGCTGCTATGAAGTCAACTACAAAGCCTCGAGTGTAAAACTTTATCATCGGTGTTAAGATAGTTTCTGGGCTCATGCTTATGAAAGGCATTGCACCTGCCAATGTCCACAACCCATCCATCCCCTGTGCGGAGCACACGAGATCCCAGTTTCCCTGTGCACTGTGCCGCTGCTCTTCCAGTGCAGCCCCCCCCGCCCCCCCTGGTCTACTAGCCCCGATAGTGAGGTTAAAGCCTGTGGAATTAGCCAAGCACCGCCAAAGCCTCGTGTGGCGAGCTCACACAAGTGGCGGTTGCAGTGATCCACCTTTTGGGCGGTGGGGGTGTGGGTGTTGGGGGCAGGGTGCTTCCTACTGGCTGGCGGGTGTTGGTCGCTGGGTGCAGGGTGCTGCAGTGACTCACGGTCCATGGCCATGCCCACGGCGATGCACTTCTTGAAGCGGCACAGCTGGCACTGGTTGCGGGTGATCTTGTCGATGACGCAGCAGGCCTCGTACTTGCAGGAGTAGGCCGGGTGGAGGTTCTTCTGGATGGTCCGGCGGAAGAAGCCCTGAGGGGGGACGGACGGACGGACAGACCGTCGGACGGGGAGGAGGGACGGTGGGGAAAAAACGACAGCGGACTCTAACTCATCCGTTTCACCCCCCCCCCCCCCCCCCCGCGACAATCACAAGCTGATTCGATTTCTGGACCTGATTCGATTGCGGATTAAAGAGGAACACAGGGTTATTAATTAGCAATTGGCCGAGCCATCAAATGTTCCAGATCACATGTCACATGACGGCTGATAACGTCTCGCCTGCCCCCCCCAAGCCGGTCCAACGGCCCGTCGGCCCCCGGGGGCTGGCGGTGTTCCTCTGAGAACGCACGCCAACCGCAGGCAACACTTCCTGCTAAACCCAGACAGTCACCACCGCCGACGTCGTAAATTAAAGGGTTTGTTTTGAGGAAAACGTAAAGGAATACTTTTGAGAGATCTTTTCCGATTACTGACACAGATACTACAATACTATACTACAAAAAATAATAATGGCTTGCATTTATTCAGTGCTTTTCAGACACCCAAAGCACTTAGATAACGTGTGTGTGTTTGTGTGTGTGTCTGTCTGTATTTGTGTGTGCGTCTGTGAGCGTGCATGTGAGTGTGCGTTTGCATGTGCGGACTCTCCGTCTAGAAACCTTTGGGACTTCTCTCCCGCTACAATGTCGGACTCGGACTTTGCGACTTGGACGAACTGGAAGCGCTTTCTACTCGCGCTGGCTCACCCAACCCCTCAGAGGGACGCAGATCTCTCTGAGGGGTGCAGATCAGGGCCTCGGGGAGTGTGCGTCTCACGAAATTGAGGGCTTGGAACCCTTCATTTTAATTCCATACGTTGTGGCTTCGGGCAAAAGGAACGCTGCGCCTATATTTAGACACGCATGTACAACTCACACAGAAGAACAAAATGTTTATTTTCCCCGCTGGAAACGCCCACGTTACATCGTGTGTTCTCTCCGTGCTCCGCTGACAGGCTCTGGTACCTTTCCACGCGGCGCTGGGGAGCGTGTTCGGGCCCCTGGGCTGTCCCGGGGCGTCTCGAGGTCACCTCCTGATCTAAGAGGAGCAGCTTCTGCTCCACAACGAGCACTGGCTGCTGAGCGCTAACGAGGCGTGGAGAGAGGTAACCTCTCAGCCACATGCATTAGCTTGTTTGACGTGGAATGTTTGCGTACACACCCTCGACACCTTTCCAACCTCAAACAATAATAAGAAAATTCCTACCTACACATAGGTACGCATACACTAGGTGCACGATTGGGGGCGTGCACGCGCCCTTTCTCTCTGCTTCAGTGTCGGAGTCTTTCTCTAAGAAAGGCGTACGGTGTGTCCCGTCCAAAGGCGAGGCAGGACCCGACACGTTCCCCGTCCGTTGTACCCTCCCGGTAGTACCCGCCCCCAAGGGGGCGGGGCTTACCTTGCATCCCTCGCAGGTGATGCAGCGGTAGTGGTAGCCTGTGGCCTTGTCCCCGCACACCACGCAGGGCTCGTCCTTCTCCAGGTAGCTGGGGATGTACCCTGGGACCGAGGCGCTCAGGGCTGGGGGGCGGGAGAGGAGAACAGCATTAGGAGACGGGAGAGAGGGAGGGAGGGAGAAGAACAAGGCATTCGGAGATGGGAGAGAGGGACGGAGGCATTAGGGGAGGAAGGGAGGGAGGGAGGGAGATCAGAAGGGAGGGAGAAGAAGGAGATGGGAGGGAGGGACATCAGAAGGAGGGGGAGAAGAACAAGACATTATGAAAGGGAGGGAGGAAGCCATTAGGAGATGGGAGGGAGGGAGGGGGATCAGAAGTGTGGGGAGGGTGATGGAAAGAGTAAGACCAGAAGGGGAGGAAGAGGATGAGGAAAAACAACAATGTGTGTGTGTGTGTGTGTGTGTGTGCGCGTGCGCGTGCGCGTGCGTGTGTGTGTGTGTGTGTGTGTGTGTGTGTGTGTGTGTGTGTGCGTGCGTGCGCGTGTGCGTGTGTGTGTGTGTGTGCGTGCGGGGGCAGAAAGGGCTCAAGGGAGGGAGACGGATAAGGACGATTACAGCGACAAAGAAGAAGAAGAGTCGGAGACAGCCAGCCGAGAGAAAGGGAGAATGCCTCAGCAGGGGGGAGGGAGAGAGAGAGAGGGAGGGGGAGAGAGAGAGAGAGATAGAGGGAGAGAGAGAGAGAGAGAGAGAGAGAGAGAGAGAGAGAGAGAGAGAGGGAGGGAGAGAGAGAGAGAGAGAGAGAGAGGGAGAGAGAGAGAGAGAGAGAGAGAGAGAGAGAGAGAGAGAGAGAGAGAGAGAGAGAGAGAGAGAGAGAGAGAGAGAGGGAGAGGGAGAGAGAGAGAGAGAGAGAGAGAGAGAGAGAGAGAGAGAGAGAGAGAGAGAGAGAGAGAAGGGCTGAGACAAGGAAATAGGGAACAGGAACCGAAGAAGCAAAGTAAGGAGGAAGGCGGAGTGTTGTCACAAGGACCCCGCGCCCGCACAAAGACCCCTTTGTGCGGGCCGACGCACAAACGCTCTTAATGCTACACTCTTTTGTGCGTGAGCCGTTCCCGAGGCGAACGAGGCCGCGGCAACACACATAATTGTCATCGTGAAGCGAATCCAAGCGCACACAACCTGTAGTCGCCAAACCGGGATGAGCAGGCCGGACTACCAGGGGGTAAGAACACGGAGGATTAACGTACGGAGTGGACAGAGGGAGGGATGAGGTCGGGGAACCTTCTGATGGGTCAGGGAGGACCTGACTACAGGTGACGACAAGTGATATCTTGTGATTTAATAATTGCATTCATAACGATCATCCATCCACTCGACCGCACCCCATTAGCAATTTGTTCCACGGCCGTGAAAGTGATTTTATGAACACAAATCATAAATGTAAAAAATATAAATAAAATGTGTGTACACTCCCCCCCCCCCCTACCCTCCGAATCAATAAAACATCAACCCTCCGGTATCAATCAACTTTCCTATAACGCCAAAAAGTCAGATCTTGCTTAAGTTATCAAGGCCTGCTGTTCATTTAGGCCGAGCTTCCCTCCCGCTCCTCCTAAAAGTCTCTTAATCAGAGACACATGTTGCTACGGCGTCCGGGGAGAGTTGGATAGACCCCTCGAACACAATCGGCCCCAAACACGAGACGACCGCCGCGTTCGTGTCCAAAAGAGTCGACTTGTTGTGCCGCGAAGTTCGAGAAAAACACGTAAAACGATTTTATTTTGGTGTAAACCTGAGGTTCACAGCAGAACCAAAGGGATTACGGCACGGACAACGTTCTTCAGAGAAACCTGGGACAGGGCAGAATGGGACAGAGGGGGGGAGCTCGGACCGATTGTTCTGTCCCCCGCTGGGGTCGGGAGAGCTCCGAGCCTACCTGACATACTCTTCACCGAACACTGGCTGTTCTTCCTCTTTCTCTTCGGTCCATCTGGCCACCTGCAGGGCGGGCGAGAGGCGGTGAGAGAGTGGGGGAGAGGGAGAGGAGGTGAGAGAGAGAAAGGGGGAGAGGGAGAGGAGGTGAGAGAGAGAGAGGGGGAGAGGGAGAGGAGGTGAGAGAGAGAGGGGGAGAGAGAGAGAGCGAGAGAGGAGGGAAAGGGAGGGAGGTTGGTTAACAGAGAGAGACAACAACAAAATGCTAACTCGTCCTATATCTTGTAAATCACACTTGTTTAGACACACTTGTTTAGACATCCATCATCTATCCAAGGGGGGGGCATTTAGGGTAAAAGTGTGTAGATCCTAACAAGACTCGCATGACAGTGCTTTCTCCCTCTCTCTCTCTCTCTCTCTCTCTCTCTCTCTCTCTCTCTCTCTCTCTCTCTCTCTCTCTCTCTCTCTCTCTCTCTCTCTCTCTCTCTTTCTCAGTCTCTCCATCCCTCGCCTCGCTCTCTGCCACCACCGGGGGAAATCAAACCATCTGTTCTCAGAGCAGAGACCCCGGCAACACGACCGAGGCAAGCCCAGAGGAACGGAGCCGACCAAGCCACAGTTCAGATCGTATGGGAGTCCCGAACACACACACACACACACACACACACACACACACACACACACACACACACACACACACACACACACACACACACACACACACACACACACACACACACACACACTTCAGAGCCCCTTTAAAGAACTATGTGTGTGTGTGTGCATGTTTATTTAGGCAGCAGTAGTTCTAGAAATAATGGGGATTTACATCATATATATAAATATATATATATTTGAACTCACAGACATGATTCATATTTCAGCATTCATTTCATCTTTCATGCCCCTGGTAGACACACACACACACACACACACACACACACACACACACACACACACACACACACACACACACACACACACACACACACACACACACACACACACACACAGACACACACACACACACACACACACACTCCTACAATGTACACACAGCCAAACACACACACACACAAACAAACCCAAAAAGGTTCAGAATAGTTTCACATGGATCCAAGTGCCGGAAAAAACACACACATGCTCACACACACGCACACGTGCGCACACACAGTCACACACACACACACAGACACACACCAACCTGTTGATGCAGTAGGGCTGTAGGATATGCATGACTGCGGTCGTCTGCAGCCGTTCAAACAGGTATCAAAGAGGCTCTCCGAGAGCCTGTGTGCTTCCCTCCTCCCGCCCCAGCAGCAGCAGCGGCAGCGGCAGCGGCAGCGACGGTCGGCCTCCGAGTCTAGCTTCCTACCCTCGAGCGGCTCCGTGCAAAAAAACTATTCTCAGTCGCGGAGGGATCAAGGTGGTGGTAAGACACAGCCTCAGTCTCGACCCCCGGCCCACAGCCCCGGGGTCACCCACTCTGCCGGAGCGTGAAGAAGTGCCCGGGAGCGAAGGGTGCCAGCCCTGAGATGCCCACCGTGCGGGCCGGCGGAGAACGCTTCGGGCTGTGTCCGCGCAGGGAGTCGCGTGCGGGAGAGAGACGTTGTTGTGACAGCGAGAGAGTTGAGCTGGCGGGCTGCGCTCTGACGCGATCTCTCTGAGCACTGTTTTATTCCCTCCCCCTCGCCCCCTCTCTCCGGCTCCTGCACCTCTCTCTCCCTCTCTGTTTCTCTCCCTCTACGTTTCGCTCTGTCTCTTGGTTTGCTCTCTCTCCGTTTCTCTCCCCCCCCTCTCTGTTTCTGCCTCTCTCTCTGTTTCTGTCTCTGTCTCTCGCTCTGTTTCACTCTCTCTGTTTTTTACTCAGTTCTCTCTCTCTCTCTCTCTCTCTCTCTCTCTCTCTCTCTCTCTCTCTCTCTCTCTCTCTCTCTCTCTCTCTCTCTCTCTCTCTCTCTCTCTCTCTCTCTCTCTCTCTCTCTCTCTCTCTCCTCTCATAATAAGTCATTTAAGGTGAGTGCCGGCAAAGTATCAAGTACACTTGCCTCAAGACTCGATTATAGACATAAGGATGACCTTTCTGAGAAAACAACGAAGCAAATCCAAAATTATGACTCATCCTCTCCAGAGACACGTGTGTGTGTGTGTGTGTGTGTGTGTGTGTGTGTGTGTGTGTGTGTGTGTGTGTGTGTATGTCTTTGTGTATGTGTGCGTGTAGCACGCCAGGATATTCCAAATCCACAGCAATCTATCATAACACGCTACACTGAGGCTCCATAAGACCCAGTTTGATCTTCATTCACCAAATTGCTGAAAGTGGTGTCACTTTGCAAGCCGAGTCGTCGAACGCTCCAGTCAATTATTCGAGTGCTCCGCTTCCTTATGTCCTCTCATTCCCCCCCGACAACACAAACACCCACGCACTGAGTCCACACTTTGCTTTTTTTCCTCGTCTTTCCCTCATCAGATCAAGCACCCAAGAGAGCGGGGAGGTGGAGAGAGGGAGGGGGAGAGAGAGGGAGGGGGAGAGAGAGGGAGGGGGAGAGGGAGGGGGAGGGGGAGAGGGAGAGGGGGGGGGGGTTGGGAGGGAGAGGGAGGGAGTGGGAGAGGGAGAGGGGGAGAGGGAGGTGGAGAGAGAGGGAGGGAGAGGGGGAGAGAGAGGGAGGGGGAGAGGGAGGGAGGGGGATGGGTAGAGGGAGGGGGAGGGGGAGAGAGAGGGAGGGGGAGAGGGAGGGGGAGAGGGAGAGGGAGTGGGAGAGGGAGAGGGAGAGGGAGAGGGAGGGGGAGGGAGAGGGAGAGGGAGGGGGAGAGGGAGGGAGAGAGAGGGAGGGGGAGAGGGAGAGGGAGGGGGAGGGAGAGGGAGGGGGAGGGAGGGAGAGGGAGGGGGAGAGGGAGAGGGAGGGGGAGAGGGAGGGGGAGAGGGAGAGGGAGGGGGAGAGGGAGAGAGGGAGGGAGAGAGGGAGGGAGGGGGAGGGGGGGGAGGGAGGGGGAGGGGGAGGGAGGGGGAGGGGGAGAGAGGGAGGTGAGGGGGAGAGGGAGAGAGGGAGGGAGGGGGAGAGGGGGAGAGGAGGGAGGGAGCGGAGGGGAGGATAATGCAGCCGGGCTGCGCCCCTCCTCCTCCTCCTCTTCGTCTCAGCCCCCTCTAACGCCGTTACGTAACGCGGCCGGTCTGCGCGGCCCCTCCCCCAGCATGCAGCGGGGCGGTCGGCACGGGCGTGACTGTACACGCGGGTCTTCTGAGGACACGCCGACTGGAAGCAGCCAGACCCCTCTCTAATCAACCCCATCCCTCCCGTCTCCTGAGAGCCGGCGCTCGCAGTGAGTGCGGTGGGACGAAGGGGGTCTTGAATGAGGGGGGGGGGGGGGGGGGTCTCTGAAGAGGGTGGATGGGGGCTGTTAATTGGAAAATGGACTGCTTTTATACAGCTCATTATTGTAACCAGTGGCCACCCAAAGTGCTTTACAATATTGCCCGACGTTAACCCGTTCATGCACACTTAAACAGACCGACGGCGACGCAAAAGCTCGCCGGAGGCAGTCAGGGGGGAGACGCCTCGCTCAGAGACTCCTCGACACTCAGCTAGGAGGAGGAGCCGGGGATCCAACTAGCAACCTCGACGGTGACCAGCCGACCCGCTCTACCTCCTGAGCGCCTGCCGCCCGGCTCGTGACACGTGAGCTTCACTCACAGCAGCAGCGCACCAGTCACGCCACGGCGCCCAACCGGCCACGCCCCTCCTGTCACGTACCGCTCAACCCCCGTCAACCCCGTTCCACCACTTCCTAGGAAGCGTGCGTGCGTTGGGGTGTGTGTGTGTGTGTGTGTTTGTGTTTGGTTCAGCGCTTTGATCAGATGGTGGGAGGCGATGGCAGATGTAGTAGACACCTCATGGGAGGCGTCTTGTTTGACACAGGCCATTCCTCCCCGGACGAGCTTCTGTGAGAAACTCGAGTAAACCTGCGTTACGCAGGCGCCATTTCGACAGGGACCTGAGAGTCCCTGCTGTCCCGGGGCATTGAGGAACACCCAAAAAGAGAGGGGGGGAGCCTACTGGCCCCCCCAACACCTCTACAAGCACCACCTGGTCACGCATCCAAAGACGGAGCAGACCGGCCTAGCTCCAAAATAACCCTTCAGAGTGAGGTAGATAGCCCAAGGGATGGCTTTATAATCCTAATAGGTATCATTGTGCTGGGCGAAAGTTTAGGACCTCAAATTGTGAAGCCATCTGGAGAAAACAAACCCATCCATACTTTTGGGTTTTTCAAAGCCGTCTTTAATCGGTAAGCTGACGGGGCAAAGACCATATGACTGCCGCTCCGGGGGCCTTCTGCCGCCGTTGGCGTCGCGGCTGTCAAAGCTACATCTTTGTTGTTGCGTTGGTGTCGTTACGAGTTCAGCTAAACCGTGGCTCAATGTTTCTTTCTTTTCCATGGCTTTAGGGATGGCTCGATTTTAAAATCCTTCAGATAAAGTTATCGCTGGGAACAAAGTTTTGCGCCGTAAACACGGTACCCAGTGAGACTTCTCAGTCGGATTAGGGGTCCTTGTTTTCTTGGCAGGGCCAGTGTTGGGGGTAACGCGTTACAGTAACGATATTACTTTTTTGGGTAACGAAGTGAAGTAACGCATTTCATTAACTATTGTAACGCGCTTTCCTGCGTTACCCAAGTCGTGTTTGCCTGTGTGTAAAGTTCTGTTCTGTTGTGGTGCGAGCGTGCGTGCTGTCTCTGTGTCTGCAGCTCCTGCTTGCCTCGGCACGTTGCCATAGCGGTCGATTTGAGTGACGTAGCTGCTTGTGCGAAGGCGTGTTCAAGGGTTGGAGTGCAGAAGCAGGTGACACGGAAAGACCGGCTGGTTGCAGGGTTCATTGTAGAAGACATGCTTCCCCTGTCGACTATTGAATCGCCCAGATTTAGAAAAATACTAGATAAAATACCCGGACTCGCAAGCCTACATCTGACCTAATGGGAAAACATTATCCCATTAGCCTACTGACCTGGAATCGAAGCTCAAAATTATTTTTGAGTCCTTCCTGGATCATGTGTCCACCACCGCGGACATTTGGTCCACCAACAACAAAAGTTACTTCGGAATAGGGTTGAGCACCGAAACTCGGTTTCAATAGGGGAACCGGTTCCGACGTAAACGGTTTCTAACAAGATCGAATAAGAACGCAAATTTCGGTGCCTCATAAGGAATGACGGTGCACTGGATAGACAGCATTACTTTAAAACTTGCCTGCAATAGGGTGAGAGGAAGACACATTTACGATGTCCTAGCTTGCGAAATAGATCAGGTTTGTGGATTTTACAGTGATGCATTTCTTTGTGCAGACAGGGATATTGTTCTTTCATATGGTTTTATATGCTATTCTGTATAGATGTATACAATAAACACTAAGTGATGATAGGGTTATGATGTTTGTCCATGTGTCTACACTAAATTAAGAAACGGGAAAGTAAAGTAATAAGTAGTGAAGTTACTTTTCAAATGCTCATTTCAGTTTACAGAAGTAACTAGTAATAAGTAACTAATTACTTTTTTTGAGTAACTACCCCAACATTGGGCAGGGCTGAAGACAAACATGCTCTACTGGTGACACTAACTCTTTCATTCGGTAGCAACCGCACACGTTTGGTCGCATCCTTTTTTTCAACGCTTTGTCACATGAATTTGCATGTTCTTTGTAAATGAACATCCGTCTGTGTACAATCCTTTTAAAGAATCACTCACTGTATATGAACTTTAAACAAATATATTGCATAGTTTGTCCTCTCCTCCCCATCCTTTGCCTTCACATCTCTGTCCTAACGAACCAACTCTTGGCTCTCCAACTCCCATATCAAATATCTCTACCTGCTAATTAGAACAGGCTGCTAATTAGGTAATATACTGCAAATCTATCCATCTCTTTCTTCGAATGCCCTTGAATAGCGCTAGTGCTGCGTTGCAATTTAAATGAAACTTTGCACAACGTACAAACCCCCTTTTAAGTTTTACGGTCATTTGAAGTACCACCTCACAGTGCAGTTTGTCCTCATTGGCTCATAAGTGGGTCTCGTTTTCCAACGAGAGCTCTCGCACTGGCTGCACTTTAGCTTCCAGCGCTGCTCAAACTCTTGGTGCGCATCCCGGCTCCATCCTTACCCCTCATTAAATCAAACACAGAACAAGCCCTCCACGCCGCTGCCAGATGCGACGCTCCTCGGCTCGTCTGGTGACCCGCTTTACATCGGGGCTCTGCTGTAACCCAGTCACTCGGGCCGAGAGTGGGTACAAACTGAGCCACTGAATTCCGGCACACTGCACTTGCAGGATATTACAGTTTGGCCTTTGATTCCTTTCTCCACTAAGCTATGTTATTGGGATTGTTTTTAACCAATGGGACCGTTTCAGAAATGACATGTCTTTCATTTAAGTATTTTTTACACAGAGGCGCAGAGCCCTTATTACGTTACGTTATAACATCCACCACAACAAGCACTCTGTGATTCGGAAATCCGCGAGAGGGAGGGAGGGAGGGAGGGAGGGAGGGAGGGAGGGAGGGAGGGCGGTGGGAGGCGGGGCTGAAGGCATTGGGCGCCGTTCGGCGGGACACGTGCTCGCTCGCTGCTCAGTAACATGACCACACACAATCCACAGTTTGCGTCACATATATCGAATCGTCCTGAGCTGTGCCTCTGCTCTCTGTGACCCCCCCCCATCTGCCTAATCTCCCTCTCCCTCTCCCTCCCCCTCCCCCTCCCCCTCTCCCCCTGCCCCACCCCCCCCCTCTCTCTCATGACTACCGATGGCTACTCCAATCCCGATTAAGTCCCTGCTCCTCGTCTCAAGTGCAGCGAACATCCCAGGTTTTCCTGCTTCCAGGACGCGGTTCGACCGCTCTCCCCGGCCCGCACGCTACACCCCTGGACTGACAAGCGGGCCCTTACCCCCTCACTAGGAGGAGGCCCCCCCCTATTGAGGGGTTCCTGGCTCCCTAACGGTGGAACGACACCCCCCCTCCGCCTGGCATAAGAGAGCCTGCTCGTCTCCCCGTCGTAGCCGCCGGAAAACTCGTCTGCTTAGATGGCGACCTCGGCCCGTTAAATACCCTGTGAGGCCGTCCTCCATCGCAGCTCAACTCCTCCCCCCCCCCCCCCCCCCCCCCCCCCCCTCCCCCACACTCATCCATTCATGCGCTCCTCAGCCTTTCGTGAGCTCCTCATCTAATTTTTATTTTTCCATCTGCTCATGCCCGCCATCCTTCGCCTGCAGACTGCAGCTGTCGATATCGGCTGAGTACACCATTACGTCCCGGCTGCCCCCTTTAATGTCTAGATCAAACATGGACACTTGTAGACGCACGCGCACACTCTGGCACACAGTCAAATTCTCTCACGCACACACACACACACACACAAATGCATGCATCTACACACTCACAGGTACCCACACACGTTTCATAACACCTTTCTCTCTCGATTCGCTCTCTCTCTATCTCTCTCTCTCTCTCTCTCTCTCTCTCACCGTTTCTCATCTCCCTCTGATGAGTTGGTGTCCTGCTCATTGGACATTGGCTCCATTCGGCGTCAGTCCCATTCAGCGGCCAATCACAGGATACCGAGGCGGGCCACAACCTCGCCTGCCGGCCTAGCATTCGCAGGCGGCCGCGTCAGTCGATGGCCATCTCCATGGCGTCAGGCAGTGATTGGCCGGCAGTAACGCGGCGGGCTCAGGCATACGCAGCGACCGGATGATTGGCTGAGAGAGAGAGAGAGAGAGAGAGAGACAGGGAGAGACAGGTCAGAAATCGTGTTGATCGATAGTGCACTTTTCCATGTTATGATGAACACTGACACATATGTTAGGGTGACGTGCCAGAAGAAAATCAAAGCCACTATTCTTATTATCATCCAGCCGTTCTCTTCCTGCCCCCACAAAGGACAGGAAAATACAGAGCTTTGCCATTGGTCCTTTTTGCTGTACCGAACCGCGGCGCGTTAGTTTGCGTTTTCACGACCAGTCTAGGCCGTACCGTGCCGTGCCGTACCGTACCGTACCGTACCGTACCGTACCGCACCCGAGATGGACCAGCTCCGAGGTCGGGCCAGAATGACCCCGCCCCGCCTCAGAGAGCCCTGCGCTGACGTCAGCAGTAGCTGTGTCTCAGAGTGTGGGGGCATAGACCGATAAAAGTATAATAAACTGTATGGTCTCGTGTGTGAGATGGATCCCCCTGGATGAAGAGTATGGCTGCTGGAGTCCCCAACAGCTTGATTCTTTATTATTCGTTCATTCCTATAACTAAATACGCCTTATTAAGAAGGGTGATGAAGGTTTAATAGAACAGCGATGATGTCAGTCTGACGGTATCCTCTTGCAAAACAAAATCACATGTTAAAGATTTGGTTCAGATTAGCCTTGGTGTAAGGAATGGACAATGGACTTTATTTCACACTATAAGATCGCTGATTGATATCAATGCATTTTTCCCAAATAGGACTTATATTAAGGAAACAAAACCTTCACTCATTCCTTACTCTGTTTCAAGGGGGCAACAGATTTTACAATCAACAAAGGGGAACCGTCTTAACTTAAATCCTCAATGCCTCCTTAGAGCTTCTCAGAAGTCATGTGTGCTGTTATTGCCCTTTTTATGATTACCACAGCCAAACATTTAATGAATTAAACCAGTGTGTCCCAAGATGGGCTACACGCAGACAGACGCATCCCTTTGGAAATGCAGGGGTTTGGGGGGGGGGGGGCACTTTGAGGTGGGACGGGAGAGAGAATTAAATGTATTGTAGCGAGGGGGAAAAGCTCAATTCCACTGAAGTAAAGCACAGGAAAAACAAACTATCGGTAATGTGTTGCACACAACGACAGTAAATATAGGCTGCCCTACCCGAGTGCCGACAACAGTGCCAAACTCTTATTGAGCCGCTGTGCATGGAACGCCCAAGCCAGCCGATGTGACCTAGTGTTAACCAGAGATGATGTAATCAATGCCCTCGTCCAGGGGTCAGAAGGTCATTGGACGAATGCCACGCGTGTCTGACATGTCACAGCGCCGCAAGAACAGTGAGGGGGCGGGGTGTGTGGTTATGAAAGTGCCTTGAGCGGTCACCGGATACACAAGCGCTCTATAAACGGAGTCCATTTAATTTCCTTTTAACCAAAGGAAATGAAACAACTTGAAATAATTGAAAGAAATAAGATAGAAGAGATTCAGATTTGACTAAAACGTCCATCCACAGTGTTGGATGAAGGGACCGGGACAATCTCTGAAAGGGTTGTCCCCACAGTGATTCATTACAGGCATTGAAGCGTCTTCATTAGCATCGGCGGCGCCTGAGTACGGTTCACGCGCACGGACCACTCAAACAGAGCAGTGCCCATCGGTGAGGCAGCTACAACACCCCCCACCGCACAGCAGTGTACGGGCCCGTGTCTAATGAAGAATGGATGCGAGCCTGCAGACAGCCACATCACAGACCTGGACGTAAATAGACGTGTGCACTTAGGTTGAACCTCTTGGCAGAACTCTGTGTGATTATGTGGGCCTCGGTTGAACTGTAGGAGCAGAAGCTCCAGGCGCCACTGCATCTGACTCGGTCTCATCTCATTTATCTATTTTTTTATCCCCACAATTGCTCATCTGATATAAACTTCCCTAATCGTGAGCCACTACCAGCCCCAGTGGTTGAATTAGGAACTGATTTTAGGCAGTTGCCAAAATCGTTATATTTGCATAAACATACATGTTTGTCTAGCGTTTGAGGCTACTCTGTTATTCACATATTTATGAGGATTGTTTAATGTAAATGGTTCATTTGAATTAAATATACGAAACGCAACAGGAGTTTGTTAATAGGCTTTAATAAGAGAGTTGTATTAGCATGGGCAAAGACGGGTATAATTACGGGTCAGTAATACTGTGTCCACAGTCCACACACTGCTCTCACAATCAAAAGCAAAGGGGGGTGGGGGAGAGAGGGGAGTAGTGCTTGGACAGTGTGTATCTGGCTTGTTTGTTATCTACACAGCTATGGAAACGCATACTCGTTGCCTTTTCCTATAAAGCGAATTTCAGAACTCCAACTGGAGTGGACAAACAGCGCGGACCTCGTAAAGAAAACCACATGCAACATTCCTCCGGGTCCAAATCGGTTGCAGCAGAGCCTCGATGTAGCCTTATAAAAATAGGACAGACAGCCTGCCTCCCAGTGGCGTAACTATCGGTAAGCAGGGTATGCGGGTGCGTACGGGCCCGGGGCCAATCACCGGGCCCGTACGCACCCCCCCCCCCCCCCCCCCCGGCAACAATCGTAACGGGGGGGGGCCCGCCTTGAACATCCTGCATATACGGGCCCGTCGTTGCCTTGTTACGCCACTGCTGCCTCCATAGCATGAGCACCAATAAGGTTCGTCAACATCCTGCAAACCTGGCAGGGACCAGCGCTATTCACCTCCAGAGGAATCCCGCCGGCGCAATTCACGAATCTGGGGGAGCGGTTCTCCCTTGCTCCGACAAAAACGTGTTCACTGGTTTTTGAACGCCCTCATAACGTTAAGATCCCATCCACACACACGGTACAGTCATCAGCAGCTCAGGGCCGTTGCCTGACGTCGTCAGCGTCAGACGGACCCAGCGACCCGTTGCGGGTGATCCCATACAGCCTGATCCGGGATCCCGCCCTCTCCCTCGAACCCTCGTACCCGCCAAGCTGTCAAAGCCTCTTTCTACCACCTTTTGCATTATTGCAAAGAACAGGCCCTCCCCTTCACGTGCAGCTGAGACGATGACCCAAGCCTTAATTTCCTCGCGATCTTGACTATTGCAGCACACTCCTCTAAGGCATCTGCGCTGGTTGCATCGATAATAAACCCCAAT
Source organism: Gadus morhua (assembly GCF_902167405.1). Classification (NCBI taxonomy): domain Eukaryota; kingdom Metazoa; phylum Chordata; class Actinopteri; order Gadiformes; family Gadidae; genus Gadus; species Gadus morhua. The sequence goes on along the minus strand of NC_044049.1, from coordinate 25,339,279 downwards.
GGGTCCGGGAAGGCATCCGACTGACACACACAGAGTCCTGGCACCACCTCATCCCTCTCCTCAAGAACCTCCACTGGCTGCCTGTCCCCCGCCGAATCCACTTCAAAAGACCTCCCTTACAAAGCCCCCCCCCCCCCCAAGACATCAGCGACTCAGCGTCCCTCCAGGGTTTCAAACCCAGCCTCAAAACCCATCTTTTCTCTACTGCCTTGTCTCAGCCCCCCCCCGTCCACCTCTGTGTTCGGTCCGTCTGCCCGTTGTCTGTTTCACCGCCGCCGCCCCCCCCCCACCTGTAAAGGGTCTGGGAGACTATAAAAGGGCTATTTCAGTCCCGTCGATTATTATCCCCCCAAGGTGCAGGGCTTATCAGAGAGGGCGCTTTGCAGGCCTTTCGTTTTGCATACAGTCACCGTGCCGCACAACAGCGCCTGAGACCCCCGGCTGAGGCCAGAGGCCCCTGGCTGAGGCCAGAGGCCCCCAGCCGAGGCCTGGTCCCTGGGGGCCACCGTCACACTACCTCCCTTCCCCAACACTGATTTCATTTATATACACGCGCTTTAAATAACGACTTATATACTTCGTCCGGACACATTGTAACTTCTTCCTTACTTACTTTGGACACGTCAGATATAGCTAAGTACACTTTTTTTGATTTGTAAACCACACAAATCAAAAAAAATCTCCTCTTATTTTAGTTGGTCTGCTCCTTTTATGTCACAGGGGCCGGGCTGGTAGGTTAATAGTAAACTAGTGAAGATAGCACACATACAGCATGGGACACATCTAGAGATGTCCGATATTATCGGCCCACCGATATTATCGGCCCACCGATATTATCGGCCCACCGATATTATCGGCCCGATATTAGCATAAAAATGTAATATCGGTCAATATCGGTATCGGATTTTTTTTGCCTTAAAACCGATTTTTTTTTTTTTTTTTTTTTTTAAATAGCTCAAATAAATGTTTTCAAAATTGTGCAGTACAGTGCACATTGTAATTGACTCATATTTGTGCATTTATTCAATTAAGGTTATTGAGTTTTAGTTAAAGAAACATACTGCTATGTTGTACATAGTTGTTCAGGTACAATGTTTTATCATTTGTGAAGTCAAGTTTGCCCTATTTGTTGTGGGCATTGTCAAGATTACCTCAGGGAGAGTGTAATCCAAACTGTTGTCTGAGACCATTAAAAAAATAAAAATAAACATGGCACTTTTCCCTTAAATTAAGTTGAAGTATTTTTCTTATTTTGCAATGTTAACATTTGGAAAGCCTTGTTGCATTCAAGAATGCATCCAGTGGGGCATCACAATAACATTAAGCATGTTGTGTTAATTCCACAACAGGAGATATGTAATGTTACCTAAATTAGGTTTGAGGAAAAATAAATAACCCAAATATCGACATCGGTATCGGCTGATATCGGAATCGAAAATTTAGAGTTGGACAATATCGCATATCGGATATCGGCAAAAAAGCCAATATCGGACATCCCTAGACACATCCCCTGGTTCATAAAACCAGCATACCCCTATTCAGTGTCATGAGCAAAACCTGTGTTGTAACTACGGCAACACCTCCCTGAAGGGGGCCTATTCTGGAGCAAATGATGCTTGGCTGCTAGATGCAGTGACCTGTGGGAGTTGTAGTGTACAGTCTTAGTGCCGGTGCCTGTGAGCACACGACCCCGCCACAGGAGGGCGCTAAGCTCCCCAAAACAGCCGTGAACCCAGAGTTGACGTGAGCTGACATGAGCTGGCCTCGCTAATCCATGGTTACACCTGGAAGACTTTGACCATGACTCCTGGGTTATTTCCGAAATAAGCTCATTGTATAGGTTTAGCATACTTTGTATAATGAAGTATATCTTATCCATATTTAAAGCATGTTGGATTATTTCATATGGTTAGATTGCTAGATGTGACATTACTCCAGACCAAGGTATCGTTGTGTAATATATCTATAGAATATATATAGAGAGCTTGACGAAGAGTTAGCTAGTCCTCAATCGATCATGTATCTTCAAAATATATTTAATTTTGCCTCATTCATCCAAGATGGGTAATGAGGTTCACAGCAGAAAGTATAGGACTGATATAGCTTACACTTACTGAATGTGTTGAATGCACTAAATAAAATTGATCTTTATACTTAATATCTGGTAGTACAATGTAAAAAGGAAATGTACACATTATAGACATCAAATTCAAACATCTTTATGATTGTCTATACGGTATGATACAAGTGTCTAAAGTGTCTTATGTGATTATAATGTAGTCCTGTACTCCGTGACTGTACTGGACTGGTGCTATTACTTGACCCTGAGAGCGTATAGCCCTCGAATCCTTCAGCGATAAAGGGAAATAATGTTGGTATTTCAAGTGCATCACTTCAAAATAAGCATAACAAACCAGAACTATCTTTAGAAAGATACCAAATGCCAGTGTTATGAATTAGGTGGAAAAAAACAAGCAAATTAAAAACGTGTAGAATATAGCATCTGATAAGCTGTAGTTATAAAGGTTCACCAGCAGAGGGAGTGAGAGAGTGGCGGCTGGGATATTGTTTCATGAACCTTGAACATAAGACGGTTGGCAGTATTATGAAAGCAGACAGACCAGTATCCAATCAATGGGAAGACATGTGACTTCATTCTTTTAAGACAATAATCGTTTCCTTGATTGTGTTAGGATCTCAGTGGCTAGTTCGAAGTCTTGGTTGATGTATAAACCGGGACCATGGATCGATCTTATATTTCATTTATTAACTATTAAGGTTTGAATATTAGTTAGTTAATCAATGAGAATATTAATGTCCATGTTTTATCTATGGTTGTGGACTCTTTGGCTATCTCTGAGTATCTATTCTTCTGTCATTAGAATCAGCCTAGCCTGTTTATAGAGATGTCATAGCCAGTAAATAGCAGACTGAATGCTGCTAGCCTGTGACTAGCAGACTGAATGCTGCTAGCCTGTGACTAGCAGACTGAATGCTGCTAGCCTGCTGTGACTAGCAGACTGAAAACTGCTAGCCTGTGACTAGAAGACTGAATGCTGCTAGCCTGTGACTAGCAGACTGCAGGTGGCTAGCCGTGACTATCAGACTCAATACTGCTAGCCTGTGACTAGCAGACTGAATGCCGATAGCCTGCGACTAGCAGACTGCATGCTGCTCCCTGCTAGCCCACGTTCCTGCTATACAGGACTTTTTGGCATCCCCTAAGTTTTAGCCACTGTGATTAATAGCAATTGATCTATCAACATAATCGTATATGTCTTTGACTTCTTTTGACTGTGAAAACACTTAATTATAACCGTTGCCTTGTGTTCTACATGTGTGAAAGGTTAATTAATTATAATTCTTTAATTGAAGGATAGGGCGGTACACCAACTTATCGTCACCTGTGTGATGGTGTGCCATGACATGCATTTTGCAACACCGTCATAACCGAGACAAAACGACAATAGCCTAACCCTTCTGTAATTGTCCTAATTTGTTACACTTTAATTACTTGAAGTCATTATAAAGCAGTGGTCACCAAACTGTCTATGGAATTTCAAGTAGATCACAGACATGACGCAGAAACAAAACAAACGTACCATGAGAAAACCGGTTTTGACAAAAGCAAGACAATTAACTTGAGAAACGTCCATGTGACACTTCTAACTGTGGTCAAAATATAACGGCTGCTTTGTGGTCCATTGGGACACTGTTCACAAATGTTCCTTTCTCATAGAACACATAAAGTGTTTCTGCACATCATATGTTCCCTGAATAACATGACCAATTTAATAACTAGCACTGAACTAAAGATACAACAAGAAGGTCTGTCTGAATGATCGTTTTAGTCATCATTTCATTACTTTTATCCTCTTTAATTTCATTCATCCAATCATTTTAAATAGGTTTTTTGCTTTGTTCCTGATTTGACTTCATGTTCCTTTCTGCTCACTAAAACATTGGCAAACTTAATAGAATATTTTCGTCAGAGTTCTAGTTAGCTTTTGTGAACAGTTCTGGTGTGGGAACCTTGCCAATTTTTGCTTTGTTGTACACCTTTAATTTCAAGTTGACAATAGATACTTTTAAGAATGCATAATACTCTCCCTGGTCTCTGGACACATACCATTTACTTTATATATTATCGAAATAGTACATTTAATGACCAAATGTCCAAAAGTACAGTGAAATAAATCTTATTTACTCATGCATAAAAGCCATGTAATTCATCAAAGGGTCAGGAATAACAGGAACATGTACAGATTACTGTCTAATAAGGTACCACTGAGTATCAACTTTATCACAGCGGATTTTATGGAGATTAATACTAAAATTGGTTTATCTTCCACCCCTACTTTTGAAAAAAAATTTGCTCATCGAACACCATTCGAGGAGCACCATTCAGTACTATTCACTCACTGTCCTGCCTGTCCTTATAACGCATCCTTTTACATGATTAATGATGGGTACACACAGAGGTCTTCAATAGGGGGTCCGCGACCCCTACGGGGTCCGCAGAGGTACTGCAGGGGGGGTCGCGAAAGTTTTGGTTGATTCGACATTATTTTTATATTCCCCCCCTGCAAATTTTTCCACAAATCGAAATGTCTTTAAATACACATTAACATGAATCCAACACACAAGCTGCGTTTACATGGACACTTCTGAACCGATTTCTAATCGGAATAGATCTATTCCTATCATGCGATCCGAATGTACTGTATATACGGCATTTCCAAAAGCGGTAAGTGTACGTTTGTGTGTCTCTCGCGCACAACTGACGCATCTGGACCGGCGGCGACATTTTTATGCATTTGATTTTAATGAAAGCCCAGCAGGGGATAGCTTTTCTCTGCCTGCTCCTTCAATTAAGAAGAACAGCACAGCGACGTCAGTTTCTCATCTGGTCTTTATATATACCCCCCTCCTCCACCGCAAACATGACGTATTTGGATGACAGTGCGCAGCCAAGACTGTTGGGATAATGTACAGAACGCCGGTCATTATCGGAAAAATAAGCGATCAGCAGAGAAATAGTTTGCCAAAGACGTTGACGTCGCTTAGCAACCGGACACGGTGGGGTTGAGGTTACTGGACTACTTGTAGAGGAGTAAGAAAGACGTGAATCAGGCAAAAAGATAACAGTAACTAGCATCACTAATTTTCGTCTCCACATTTATGTTTGAAAAATGTCAATTTGAATAGCTTTTATGCATGATTACATGCAATTGACAGACATTGTTGATCTTGGCAGGTATCCGTTTATTATGTTATGTTATGTTTATGAATGGCAGTGGCATGGCCACCCTACTCACTGTACCTCGCACATGTTTAAAATAAAAACATGGATATATGAACCTGTGTATTATTTGAATATCTTATTATTGAATGCAAAATAACAAAGTACATTTATACATGGCACTATAGGACCAGTTTAAAATAAAGCACAATTTTATACAATATATAAGTAGGGGGTCCCTGCTCCATCTTTCCATCAGTTCGGGGGTCCTTGGCCTGGAAAACGTTGAAGATCCCTGCACTAGATGAATTTTCAAATTAAGAAAACTCGAGAGACCATACACATTACGATAGATTAAGATACATTTCATCGGTTTGGTCTTTTAGTGTGTGGAGGAAACGATTTCTGCCAACAAACACTAAACGACTCCATTCTCAAACAATCCGATTCCCAACTCTGGAAATCTCAGGGGAAATTCTAGCTATTCTAGCTTTCCAAAAGTTTTTGTCAGAAATGTATAGAGGTAAAAACGTTGTTGCCACAACTACAAGCAGTTCCTCCATTCCGGCAGACCACCTCACTTTTGCTTTTGCTGCCATGGCTTCTGTTATGATAACCTGAGGAATTGTTGGTATTACGTTAAGTCAGCTTGGCTCCCAATTGGCTAACGTCTTTCCAACATGACAATAAATTGCCTCCATACTCTTTTGTCTCCGGGGTTCCCCCCCCGCTACAGGGTATCGGATTGTAAACAATGAACACGTTTAATATTTGTGGATTCGAATCAGTGAGGGCCCGATCGCTAAAAAAGACACTCTTAACATCTCCCACACCACAGTATAATCCGCGAAAAAATTGGGAACTTTGCTGCGGAGCTGGAAGGAGGAAATCAGGCCCAGAATCTGGCTAAATATCCTGCAGTGTGTGTACCCAGCATTAGCCGTTCTTGTTCTTTATCCTCGTCTCATTTTCCTCAATGCAAATCGCCCACATCTACTGCGGATGTCTGTCTTCTGCTAGCTGTGTGTGTGTGTGTGTGTGTGTGTGTGTGTGTGTGTGTGTGTGTGTGTGTGTGTGTGTGTGTGTTTATGCGTGCGTTCGAATGGTGGTGCAGCCTAGAGAATGTGTAGTGTGTAGAAAGAGAACGAGAGTGAGTCAGAGTATGACAGTATTGAAACGCACACAATTCATATGACCCCTGCGCTTATTAAAATCCCGAAGCTCAAATTCACAGAGTTTAGTAGGAGTATAGTAATGTCTGAACGAGGTGTCTATATGGAGTAAGTAGGTGTGTGTGTACACACACACACACACACACACACACACACACACACATACACATACACATACACACACGCACACACACACACACTATACTCACTCACACACACAGCTTATCTCCTTGCTATGATTAATTTCTTTCTCTTCTGGAGCCAAATAATGGCTTCCATTTTTCTCAGGCTCCTCAGCCCGATCTCTTTCGCAGTTTTTTTTTTTCCTTTCTTCCTCATCTCTCATGCCATCGAAAACCAATCCAAAGAACAGTTGGTAAAAAAAATAAAAAGACTTTCTCAAAGTTTCTAAAGCCATGAAGCCACACATTCAGACGGGGGGGGGACGGGGGGGGACAGGGGGCGTGTTCGCAAAGCTGGAACAGATTTCCATCCTCACGCAACACTGCAGGCTTTTAGTTTGTGGCTTTATCATTGGCCGGGATTTGCATGAGAAAGACGGGGCTGTCAGGGGAAGCCTTGCTCAATGGCACTCAGCCCCGGCACTGCCTCTCACCTGACGAGACTGACGGGGGTGTCAAGTCTTTAAGTACAGCAACCAGGTTTCCCTCGCCCCCATCTCTCTCTCTCTCTCTCTCTCTCTCTCTCTCTCTCTCTCTCTCTCTCTCTCTCTCTCTCTCTCTCTCTCTCTCTCTCTCTCTCTCTCTCTCTCTCTCTCTCTCTCTCTCTCTCTCTCTCTCCAAGAATCCTTCACACCTTAGACTGCAAGTTGTGTTTTAAGGACATGTCAGGAATGAAATAAACAATGACAACAATCACACAACCGACCACAATAGGTAGGATACGATATGAGATTGCATTGGCAAAACATTGATCTTGAAGTCTCAACATCTACAAAGCCTTCACTTCCCATTTGGGAGGAAAATTCATAATGACCTGTTATTTAATTCATTTCTGATATAATTAAAAATATATAGGAATAGAGAAAAACTGGGATGTGTGTAATTAAAACATCTCGTTCTCTCTTAAGGACAATAGCAACATGATTAAAATGTTCAGACTATATGCTTTTTATTTTTCTGCACCGGAGACTCTTCCCTCTGGATGATTCTGCCTCAGTGCCGTGGCATGAATAATACATGATAATTACATTCAATTATTCATGAGCAATGAGTGATTTCACAGTTACTGTTATTAATCGTCCATGCAAAAAGTACTGCACATAAATACATGTAATGGCTTATGCTACAAGCATTTAAAAGTAACACACACAGAATAGATTTTTTAAATCTGCATAGATGAACGAATCCCACGCATTATGAAAAGGCACATCCAAAACAAAGCATCTCTCAAATCGCATTTTTAACGAGGTAACAAAAACCGACCCAAACTCTTCAAAGTCCACATCAGAATTGTATTATTCAGACTCCCGACTGAAGCTCCCTAATTATGGGATGTGTGGTGATGCTGCCTGCTCTCTTCCAGAGTACATCATCTGCACGTCACGTGCGCTAACAGTAATCTGCTGCATTGGAAGCGCTTGGCGCGCTACCCAGTTTCAATTGTTGTATTTCATATTGACAGCTATTTGCTAATGTATTCGAAGATATAGAGATGCACGCACGCGCACACACACACACACACACACACACACACACACACACACACAAATGCATGCATCTACACACACACACACACATACACACACACACACACACACACACACACACACACACACACACACACACACACACACACACACATGCATGCATCTACACACTCACACACACACACACACACACACATACACACACAAACACAAACCCACACACACAGATTGAACGTTCATAGTATATTGACGTGATTTTGAATAACGTCTCCCTCTTATCCATAATAGAAAATATCCAATTGAATTGTGCTGTATTGCACAGGAGAACTCTATTGGGGTTTGCTCATGTCAAACAAAGTCTCGTAAATCACGAGCCCTGTTAAGTGGTGGATATTGCATCGGTTCCTGCGAACACGCAGACACGCACACCCGAATCACATTGACCTTCAGAAATCCACAAATTTAGCCATCTCCAAGCCCCACTTCTGCTCACTTTTCCTTTCCTGTTTTTCACAGTCTGTCTCTCAGGCCGGCTCTCGCCCTCCTCTGCTCTCAATTGGCTCGATTCGTTTGGAGGAAAGGGAGGAAGCGGTGCAGGAGAAAAGCCGCAGAGACTATTATAGCATCTCTCTCTCTCTCTCTCTCTCTCTCTCTCTCTCTCTCTCTCTCTCTCTCTCTCTCTCTCTCTCTCTCTCTCTCTCTCTCTCTCTCTCTCTCTCTCTCTCTCTCTCTCTCTCTCTCTCTCTCTCTCTCTCTCTCTCTCTCTCTCTCTCTCTCTCTCTCTCTCTCTCTCTCTCTCTCTCTCTCTCTCGGCTGGGCCGTGCAGTATAGGGTAGCCCGGATCGATGCCTCCGCCTGCTGACAGGGCATTCAATCTGCCATCTTTGTTCAGCAATCGCTTTTTCCTCAGTTCAGAGGAAGAGGAAATAATCAAAAGTGCCCCGGCTCCGTGTTCAGAAATCCATCGCTCAAACACCACGGCCCCGCCCTCTCCTCTCGCTCGGTGTGGACGTGCTGGGAATGACGGCTGAGAGATTTAGATCCAGCAGTTCATTGTTTGAGAAGAAATAAGGACCGCGAGCACAACGGGAACCAAACTAGAGGTGTGAATCTTCACTGGCCTCAGCCTCTAATCGCCGGAGCCTTCGAACCCATCAACGGTTCGATTCCCGATGTATTGCATTGTCAATGTTATATATAACTGCACTTGGCTACTTTTCATCAATCAACAAAAAAGTAGTAAGATACATTTGAACTATTGTTTTATTCAAAAGGAGCAGAATGCTTTCAAAAGTCAGACTACAACAGTTTATAATATGAAAAACTGCATTTTTCAATAGCAGCATCGGTTTGCATTGCAAATGTGCTGCATCTACAAAAATAAGCTTTTACATGGCAGCTCTAAAACATGGCACCTCCAGAATGTGGCTAGAATCACAAAGATGACTGAACACAAAGCACTGCCTGAGCCAGAAAACAAGAACATGACAGTGAACGCAACATGGCCTTATATCAAATGATAAAGTCTGGGCTACATAGTGAAGAATAGATAGTGCCATTTTGTGTTGTGTTTGTTCAAATGAATGTTAAAGAAAATGGTCAAATAAAGCCCTAGCCTACCTGTCCTGGTTCATCATGTTTATCCCGGTATAAATGAAAGTACATTTCCACCTTTGTAGTCGAAGTAAGAGACATAAATTGCTCAGTGCTCAGCAGGAATTGAGAGGATCTTTCCAAAGATCAACTGCTGATCCACATGCTCTGGTTTGAAAGCAATTCCTTTTGAAGTGACCTCTTCCCCCCCGAAATGGCGAAAGCCCTCTCTACAGAAACACTTATACCTGGGCTCTTTAAATGGCCTGCAGGGAAAATGTGGTCGCGTCCAAATGGGACCCCACGGAGACGCCCCCGGTTTTAAAGGACCCTCAGCGAGAGGCAGAGATGGGGCTTTAACAGTATCCCTCCATTTCCTCCACAACGCTGGCCTCGGTGGTCTTGGGGTGTACTGTACCTTCGGTCAGAGTACCTCCCGGTAAACTCAAGAGCATAATGAGGCCTCCATTTTTGGAGCGGCCTCATTATGTAGTCCTACAGTCCCCAACAGCCAGCACTACCTCTTCCGGAGTACCTGTTCCCACAGGCGCCTCATCCCCTTGTAGCCGTCTCACGCTGTGTTCGAGCCACAGAAAGAAGAACAGCGTTAGGTCTACAATTAGCACTTTCTCAGTCAATTAAATTAAACTCAATAACTGTTCTTCTCAGTCGGGTAGAACCTTCACACCTTGTCGCTGCTCGAGATTGTAATGAAAATGTGAAGGTGTTTTTATTGCCCGTGTTTTACATGAAACACAGTGAAATGACCTAGTAATAGGGCTTTGACTCCGAACTTTGTCATTCGAATATAATATATATAATAATAAATATAATTAATTAGAACGAATATTAGGCAGCCCTTAATATTGGAACCTGTTATGGGCAGGCCAAGAAGGAGAGACGTCGGAGAACCCCACGCAGTCTATTCATAATATTGTAAAGACCACGGAAGAGGCAGTGAATGAAGTATTGATTAGACAGCAGTTTATTAGAAACCTAATAAACCGTTGGAACACGCAAGACCGGTAACCATAGCAACGCCGGTAAACAAACCTCGTGAAGCCCAATCCAGGTCTTACGAATATTAATATTAATAAACAAACGAACTTCGAATATGATTTTTGTGCATAAGTCAAAGCCCTATAATGTAGTCAGCCCTCTGCAGGCCTTCTCTCTCTCTTTTCTACGATGAAAGCAGTCGTTTAAAGCGGGGCTCCAGGGCAGAGGCTGTGCGAGGGTGCCCTCCTCTGTCTCACCGTTGTACCGATGAAGGAGATCTGCTGGGCTCTTTGGAGCGTCTCCAATGGTGTCTGTTACGTTCTCGAGGAGTTGTTTGTTGTGGACAAATGAGACCAACAGCAGGATAGCTCTTCTCTGACATCAACGTAGTGGCATCCTTCAATGGCTTTAAATGCCTTCACAGCCCGCTCTGCATTCGACTGTTGAGAGGTTGGACTCTCTCCTGCTAACCGTAGGAGACAGCAAGGTGCCCCGAATCGCAGGTTGTTCTCAAAACCTGTGCCCCACATTATATGCGCTGTTCCAGCTGGTGCAGAATGCCAGTTTTTTAGTTTATGACCTGGCAGGCCAAGGAGTTACCATCTGCAAGGGGCTTGCAGATGCCGGTGGTTCGCGATATCTTGAAATCAGTCTTCTTCTTCAAAGAAGCCTGGAGAACGTGGATAATTGAGGCGCCCTGCTGTGATGTGAGATTCAGCATATGAGCGAAGCATTTCAGTAGGAGCAAAAATTCTCAGACTTGAGCTGCAACAAACGTGCTAAGATGTGTTATCCATCAGCAGCACTACATCTTAGTGGTTAGCCACCGTTCTTCCACCACATTATTCAGTTCCTGCCAGATGACATCCCAAGTGACTAACTGCTCTCGTCTGCAGCACATGGGATAAAAGATGCAAGTCCTCCTCGCTTGTATGATGTGCCGTTATTGCTACATAAAAGTCAGTAGCGACACGAGTCCAGAATCACATGTAATGGTTACTCAGCCTGCTCTACTCATTGACTCCATTACCTGTGCTTTGGTTTCACTATAAAGTGCCGGTTTAGCCGTTTCTGTCACCAAGGGATCTTTTGAAACTGTGGCTCGAGGGATTTCAGCAGGTGGCCAAACCCGGTGTTGTTTACGACTGAATAAAGCAGTAGATCCTTTGCTATGAAAGCTGCACCAGATTGGGTGCAGCCTTCCCGTTTCGCTTTCTCAGAACTGGAAGGCAAAGTTGAATGCGAGACTTCAGTTCATGGCTGAGGAGCTCGACTTGCTGTATTTTATATGGTTAGCGACGTTAGCTCAGGGGAAAATGGCTAATGTAGCGTCCTCAAATTTGACGTGTTACAAAAGTATTACAGTTTTGTGGGGAGCTTCTAAACACAGCGCATCTTGTCCAGTTCATTCTTCCCTCTAAGTTCATACAATTTGAAAAACTTGGCCCAGATATCCACTTTGAAAATACTGGGTGCATTATTTATCATTTGCGGTGGATGTCTGCCTCCCTCTGCCATGTCTCCCAACTGACGCAGAAGAAAGCCAAACGTTCGGCCCGATTCAATGCAAAAAGCGTTGCTCCGAATCGTCCAGGTCTGCATCGTGATTCATTTTAGACCCCAGACATTTCCTCATTTGTACTAACGATGAGAAATGAGGAATGTTTTATTTAAGAAAATTGTATAAGAGCGCTCTATTAACGAGGATTAATGCACCTGAACCAATGCATTTCTCCTTAAATCATCATCTTGTGCTTTTGCCATTATTACCCATATCTCATGGCATCTTAATATGTGCAAAAGCTGGGGGTATGAGACGCTTGCTGAGGTCCATAAAGCCTCGCTTACAGTAGGCAGTACAGTGTCTAGACCCTCCCCTTAAAGCGAGAGAGGCAGAGTGGTTGCCGGACAGAAAGAAAGCACTCTGGGTTTTAAAACTCACGCTGGCCACACTAAAACGACCGTCTCCTAACAGTAGCCACAGTTGTGCTCATCAATTAAACAAAAGATTTGTGTTTGACCGCGGTTCACGACAGGCTTTTAACGAGAACCAACCACAATGTCAAAGTAGTGTCTGGAACAAGAAGCTTAAGGTTTATGTGGGAGACAGAGCAGAGACATCGGCAGATCTCAGAGTCCTTCTTCCTTCAGTTTAGTGATGGTATCGGCCCCCTAAAAGCCTCATCAAAGCATCCCTCGAGGAGAGCTTCGGCTGCCCCCCCCCACCTTCCTTCGGTTTGAGCTCGGTCGAGACGAGTCTTCCCATATCTCTGGTCCTTTCACCTCCCATATCTCTGGTCCTTTCACCTCCCATATCTCTGGTCCTCTCTCCTCCCATATCTGTGGCCCCCTTTCCTCTCATATCTCTGGTCCTCTCTCCTCCCATGTCTCTGGTCTTTTCTCCTCTCATATCTCTGGTCCTCTCTCCTCCCATGTCTCTGGTCTTTTCTCCTCCCATATCTCTGGTCCTCTCTCCTCTCATATCTCTGGTCTTTTCTCCTCCCATGTCTCTGGTCCTCTCTCCTCCCATATCTCTTCCTCTGTCCTCTCATATCTCTGGTCCTCTTAAGTAGGGATGTCCCGATCCGATATTGATATCGGAAATCAGTCCGATATCAGCCAAAAAAGTGAATATCGGATTTTATCGGACTGAATCTAAAAACTCCGATATAAGCGCTCCGATATAAGCTGTCCATTTACCGCTCCAGGACTTCTATAATAGGTGACTCTGGTTTGATCACACTCCAACACAGTAGGTGGTAATGCCCCTTAATTAACGTTGGTGCCGGCCGCGGAAGAAGAGCGTCTCTGATCCAGCATGCACAGCCCACGTGATCACAAAAACGACAACGTGTGTGCCTGCAGCAAGGCGTAGTGATGTCGGCTGTGTGGAAGTATTTTACCGTAAACTCAGACAAAGACGTTGCAGCTAAATGCAACATTTGTCAGGCGCAAGTGTCCCGTGGAGGGACAGAACCGGGAAGGTTCAATACAAGCAACCTCATCGCACATTTGAAAAAACACCACAAAAAAGAACATGAGGATTTTCGCGAGAGCAGCAAGGCGAAGCAACAAGCCTCTGGCTCGCTTCAGCAACCCACGCTGGCCGAAAGCTTTGCAAGACGTGACAAACTACCACGGGACAGCAAAAAGGCAATGGCCATAACAGAAAAGATAGCCCAGTTTATTGTGCTTGATGACCAGCCCCTGTCGGTGGTGAGTAATGTTGGGTTTAAACGCTTAATGGAGCACCTCGAACCTCGCTACATTATTCCTAGCCGCCACTACATTGTAGACAAAACTATACCCCGGATGCACGAAGAGGTTAAAAAGTGTATTGCCGCACAGGTGGAGAAGGCAAATGCAATAAGCTTCACCACCGACATCTGGAGCTCAGACCATCGTCCGCTGTCTCTGTTGAGCCTCACTGCGCACTGGGTGGACACTGACTTCACACTGCAGTGTGAACTCTTAACTTAGAGCAGTTGGACAGTGAACAATATTGTGTTGTTTTTGTTGTTTTTGTCCCTGCCCACAGTTGTTTCCGACATATGCTGACAGTAGAAAAATAACTGAAGTGAACTTGAATTGTTTGCACTTTAAAATTTAATTTATTCTATTCAATTGTATAATAATGTTGGTAACCAGTGGTTATTTTGCATTTTAAATATAACATTTTGTTTTTATGGGATTTGTTGAGGTAATACTCTTATGTTGAAGGTTAAAATTTATGTAACCAATTGGTTAATAATAAATGGGTCAGTTTTTCCTATACCTACTGTTGCTGACTATTGTTTTCTGTTATATCACTACAACATCAGTAACAGTAACATCACTTTAGCAAGCCTTTTCTAACATTCCACACAACAAAATAAGGAATAAATATATGCATGATTTGTGCTTATATCGTATCGTATTGATATCGGTATCGGCCAATACTCAAGGCTACAATATCGGTATCGTATCGGAAGTGAAAAAGTTGTATCGGGACATCCCTACTCTTAAGGCAAGGCCTGCTATTTTAATAAGCTTTGAAAAAACAGTGATATAGTAAAAACTGAAAAGGCAGTGGGAGAAATCGTGCAGAAAAACATGAATTATAAGCGCAAAATAATCCTGAGTTGACTAATTCACCAGCTCCACGCAGCCTGCACAAGTGTCAACAGACTAGAGTACTGGATGATTTGGCCGCCTGCCGAAAAGACACGCGCCAATCGCGCACACCGCGGCCACCGCTGGAAACAGAGCGGGAAGGACTGGCACGGCACCAGCTGCCTGCGGCAACACCGAGTCCTCCCACACTCCTCATGAGCACATTGGTTATGGATGGAGAGGAGAGCAATACAGCAGAGAAATGATTCGTGCCTTCCGGTGCGGGAACGCAATGTCAGCCACTGCACAATCAACACACACAGAACTATAACTCAACTATACGTTAAATAAACTTGAGTGTGATGATATGTTTGAGCACCAAATGAAAAGCAGAGGTCTGGGAGGCGTAAAAATGTTAAACCACGTGGTTACAGTTCTGACTTTGTTCATTACAGAGCGTATGTGATAAATGGACATTTTTTAGAGCCAATAAAATGAAATGCTAAAATGCAGCAGGCTACAAATATTCAATCCTAATACAGATTGCTTATAGACATTGTGATACCACTATGAATGACTTGTAATGTTAATTATGCTATAATGCTAATTTGACACTATCCACAACCCATACATTTACTATAAATAATGTAAACTGAAATATATATAAATATACCCGTATGGATATGGATATACCATATTATATATACACAAACACACCCATGTGTTTGCTGGTTATAAACCCATTGCTATTTTAGGAGGCCAATGGAATAGCAGACCGCTTTCCCAGTTTGGAAACACAAGCAGGAATGTGTCCTTGTAGTCACACATGCAATGCAGGCAAGTTGCAGGGGAGGGGCGGAGCGAGCGTGTTGTGATGGTTGCGTTAAATCATGTTGTCACCACCATGTGGCTACTGCTCCGCTTACACCGCTCAAAGGCACAGCCAGACCACGAGACTTAGCACGGGAAAACAGACGAGGAGTGCCCAGCACAGCAGAGCATGTGTTTGGGATCGCCATGTGTTGGTAACTGCGGCCGCCAAGTCGTTTCACTCGGGGGCACACCGCTTTCCTTTTCAGCGATTCGCCTCTCGGCCCGATTGTTCGCGGGTGTTTTATCCTCCGCCACATTTTCCCACCACTTTTTTGGGCTTGTGTTACATTGCCTTGCGAGGCTGTTGTTGTGCGAGCATGGGCCGTGAGCTTCAGCGGCGGTGCTGTTGATAAGACGCCAACCCCAAAGCAATCTCTAAACCCAGGCGTCAACGCTGCTGTGTGTTATTATTGGCATGCTACGTGTGCTACATGGAGGACCTCGCACCCACATGCTACATGTCACAGTAGCAAAGAGTCCCGCATGACGAGTGCTCTGGCAGACGCACTGGGCTAGAAAACAAGTGGGGTTAATTTACATGATCGTTAATTCATGTTTGCGGAGGGAGGGTTGTCCACATTACTGACCTAGCGGAACAGCTCAATCAAGGCTCCTTGGACTTGGGAGAATTAAAACACTTCTCCTTGGGTCCCCTGAGGATGATCTGCACTCATTCAACATTTGGCGCAACGCAACACACGATAAATCAAATCAGTGAGGCGCCACAAGCGGGTTCAGTCAGGGCTGATGTGGAGCAGATGGGGAGACTGAGGACGGAGAAACAGGCAGGGAGGCGGTATGAAGGAGAGGTTGAACACGTCACAACAGCATGCCAAAGACAGAGGAAGAAGAGGAGGATATGGATGAGTAAGGAGTGGGCGGAGAAACGGCATGTGTGGGAAGATCCCCCCAGGGGAGATGGGAAGTGATGATTGTGGAACACCAAATAAACCAAACCAAGACAAGTGGTGTTCAGTGTGGGCGCGCGCACACACACACACACACACACACACACACACACACACACACACACACAGACTCACGCACATACAAGACAACACTAACTCAAGAGAATTGCTGTTAAGTGAAGACACACACACACACACACAGAGGAAACAAGATAACACTAACTCAAGTGAGCGTAAAGTAATCAAATCATCTCATATGGCAGCACAACTGCAACCACAGTCTCTTTGTCCCTCTTTAGTTTATTTCCCTGCCTTTTGATTGGGCCTGGGCTTGAGCAAAGAGCACCAAACAAAAGACGAAAGTCACCCAGATCACTGTGGTTCGGATAATTGAAAAAGTGTATTACACCAGCCCTCAGCGCTTGGATCCAATTAAGATAGACCCCAGAGACTCGTCTGGGGGCTCACTCTGGCAGAACCACCCATCGTACGCTCACACACACACACACACACGGCCACCGACAGACAGTTGAACTAAAGTCGGGTTAAAGGGTTGCGACCTGCGTCCGTATGGAAAGATGTTGTTTCCCTCCTACGGTGATAGCCATGGTAAACCTAGAAATGTGACTTTATGCGACTTTTCAATGCACCTTCCTGCTTTTGTCAGAGTGTGTTTAAGATTAGGCCACTGTCTGTGACTCGCTCACCCGAGGGGAATCAGGCTCTCTGATTGGATGTGAGCCGCCTCGACCCAATGGCGGGAAAACTCAACGAGCGGATGACAAAGCAACATTAATTAAAGTTGAAAAACTGTCAATAGTTAATTTAATGGCAACATCTTGCTTCGCACGCATAGTTGCTTCCCGTCTTGTCGTATGATTTTTTTTATCTCTTCCGTATCGACAAAAGAACAAACGCTCAACGAATCTCTCGTGAAACACAAATTACAACCCTAGACGGTTCTTTCCGCTCACAACGATAGAAACGCTGTCTGAAAAATGCCCTCAAGCATTTGGCAGCAAGAATGCAGATCTGCTTACCTGCTTTTGTTCAGTGTACTGGATTGAAGGGCAGAACTGCTACATTCTGATATTGTATTGCATTTATATAAGCCTATCTAGTAACCATAGGGGTTCCGTCCATTTTGTATTCAATATCATATTACTCAGCCACAGAATAAAGTGATGGAACACACCCACAGTCACACACACCCACGCACAAAAGACAGTGTAATTGGGTCTGTGAATGTGCAATGCTGCAACAACGACTCGATGCACTGTAGGTGTCCATGTTTCAATTTGTGTGTGTTTGTGTGTGCGCAGATGTGATTGTTAGGATTCCAATTCTGTGCATGTGTGTGCTCTCTTATAATTCCCCTTTCTATACTGGTGGGCTTGGGTTGACCACACACACATACGCGCACACACACACACACACACACACACACACACACACACACACACACACACACACACACACACACACACACACACACACACACACACACACACACACACACACACACTTATAAAAATAGTAACCAGCATCAGTTATCTTTTCCTAATTTCAGATAGATACAAATGTCACGCGACTACAATAAAGGCTGCTACGGCAACGCCGCTGCATGCTTATGGAACTTAAAAGATTCTGTTCTCCAAGTAAAACTCCCATGGAGACGTTGAACACAGCCCATCTCAGCATGTGTTGTGCATCGATAAGTGCCATTTCCCACAAGTGCAAGGCAACCCGTAGATTGGCCTGTTGAGTGAATACTAGTAATAGGCTGATCTACTATCTTATTAGCCTAGCCCGCCACTTGAGATAGCATAACCTACAATGTAAAAACACCACCAGTCAAAGCAGCTTTGTCTGCATAGCCCATCCAGAAGAGGAAGAGGAGAATATTAAATAGTTGTAATGGAGGTGGGCTGAAGACTTCTTTGTTGAGTTTGAAGTTCACTTTCTTAAGGACTACTGGGTTTTCCACGCACCTAATCCACTCAGAGACCCGTCCTAGTCTTGATGGCCTTGTCTCGATCTAAGAGGGTTAACGTAAAAGCTAAGTTCACAAGAGAAACAGCATGTTCTTTTGACTTTGTGTGCGTGTGAGTGAGCCCGTGCTTGTGTGTGCGTGCGTGCGTGCGTGCGCGTACGTGCTTGCGTGCGTGCGTGCGTGCATACCTTTGTGCGTGCGTGTGTGCATGTACGTCTGCGTGGCCGTGCCACGTTGCCTGCTAATTGCCTTGCACTTCTTTGCAGTAAAGACTCTGAATCCTTTCAGACCCAGCCTGACTCTAGACCCGTCCTTTCAGGGGATAACTCACAGACGGGCGATTCTAAGGGCTCCCACCGTGCCTTTGCTTTCTGTCTCATGTTGGACTGCGCAAAGTACATCTACATCCAACAACATTGCATGTGGGAATCCACACTAAAGAATGCATGCATTTATATATACATCTGTGACAATAAGTTATTGTAATAATAATAATAAATATAACCGCAAGCGGTGATTAACGGGGTCCGAGCAAAAATAAAAGTCAAGAACACACTAATGGAAGATTTATAAATATGACAAATAATTAGGAAGGAAAGATGTTGATAAAGATGTTCCACTGAATGCAATACTGTGCCTCGGCTTATGGGTGAGCTGCAAAGCAATGGCAGAATGTCATGTTCAGCTTGTTCATAATGCTATAATCGGGATTCGAACTCTCAACCTAAGGATCACCTGTGAAAGGCATTATCCCATTGAGCCACGGAAAAACCTGAACTTCATTCACACGGTGAAGATGTCTATTGATGAGCATGTTGTTAAGGCTGGATAAGATAAGATAATATTCGGATAAGATACAGGCATGCAGAAATATTTATATATATATATACACACAAACACATACATATAAATATATATATATATTTATATATACAGTATTGATGTTATGCTCAAGGACACCAAGACTTGAATGCTCTTTGAGTGGCTCGAAATTAAACATGGTAATATGAAGTCTGAAAGCGGGACATTCCTGACCTTCAGTGACACACATCACTGCACAATGAGCACAAACCACAAACCGGAGGGCTGCTTCAAAAGAATCCCTCCACCAGTGTCCACCCCGGCAGGCCTGAAGACATCAGACTGTGTGAATTAGGGATCGACCGATACCGATTTTTTAGGGCCGATACGATACCGATATTTTTTCATCAGCCTTAGCCGATACACCGATACCGATTTCCTTGAGCCGTTTTTTTTTTTTTTTTAAAGGAATATTTATTGAACTTCAATATAAAAACAATATTCAACAAATAGTAAAAACAGGTGATTAGAACAAGTAAGAACAAGTAGATGAAGAATATTTAACAAATATTAAAAACAGCTGAGGTAGAACAAGAAAAATAAAAATAAAAATCTGTGAAAATCAGCCGCGTATCGGCCGATACGATACACGTAAAAAACGCGAATATCGGCCGACCGATATATCGGTCGATCCCTAGTGTGAATGGGCCCGGTAGAGACTAGAGAGTCATTGTGTTGAATGAGTACAGAGTACGGAGCCTGGAGCCTTACGCTAGCAACGCCATGTGGTTCATATTCAAATGCATGAGTATTATTAGTGCTGATTTCCCTGAGCCGTCAGACAACCACTCAGCTGCTGGTGGATGAATGGGATTGGGGGATGTTTCGATAGAAGGGTATTTCATGAAGGTGTATGATATTGATGTGACTACCACTCTCTTATCATAGGTCTGTCGTTATCAGCACAGCCTATTTTTCTTCTAACTGATTCAGATTTTCTCACTGTCACTGATCAAGGTTGTGATTACGGTCCGCGCCTTTTCCTTTTGAGATGGAGAACATCATGACTTCCCCATTGAATGCCTGTTTCAATTATCAGTGTATTCTTCTCCCATAATGTGCCTTACATTCCTCACCTTATAATCAAGGAATGAAGTTCTGGCGGATTTCTTTCCTACTCAACGATCTCAAAAAGCAGGTTGAATGAGCACAAATGAATGAATACGGTAAAATGTCTTTCTGAAGCTAGCTGGCTATGTCGCTCCATTTCGTTGTGAAAAGCTGTAAAAATAACTATATGAATGTAAACCGATAGCCAGACATAACACTGAATGAATAACTCATTACAGCTCATAGGTCTAGCCTAGCCTACTTAGCAAAGTTATGAATAGCAAGCTTATGAAGGTCATAATAAAACACTATTCCTCAAACATGCCTAGTAACCTTGTGCCACATTCATTAATGGGTTTATTATGTGTGAAACAAGTACGGGGTGAGAAGTGATTTTGCAGACGATTGCTTCGAGCCACTGGCCGACGAGAGCAGCGAAGCTCAGTACACATCGGAAACAGACACCTCAGGGCCACTCTGAAGCAAGGGTTGAAACGTAAACCCTCGATATTTTTAGGGAGAAGAAAAGAGTAAAAAGGGTTTTGCCTAATGCGATTGATTATCCAACGGCAGCACACTAGTTGTCGCGCTGCTATGGAAACCACACCCACGTCGTTGAGTTTCATGTCCCCGAAATCCTCAAAGTGTTTCATTCCGTCTTTATTCAGCTGGAGAGAATCCGCGTGTGCAGGGTCAATGGGGGGTCGGCTAAATGCACGAGTTCTCCCTCAAGGCCGGTGCTTTCAACGCCGTCTCAAGGAAACGAAAGTGGGGCGATGCACAAAGGCGTCGAGGCATGGTGCTTTTTGAAAATATCCACACACAACAACATCCACAAGCATGTTTTTGTCCTAACCGACCCCCCCCCCCGCCCTCCCCGTCATCAAACTCACAAAAACATATTCATCTTTTACAGCCGTGAACTTCCTGGCCTCGTCGCTCTACCTCCGCATCCAAACCTCAGGTAGCTTCTTGTGAGGGGGGCTCTCTGCTTTTACCGTGGTAACGTGAGGGTGACGGGCTGTGGTGCGTCGTGAGCGGACCGTGAATGCCGATGCTGATAACACGCGTGCTCTCCAGAGAATGAGCAGGTTCAACTGAAGACTCCCCCCTCTTTGTTTCGCCATTTCAGCATCTGGGCTTCCTCCTCGTCTCCTCGTCTCCTTCCTTAGTCCCTGTCAGTGTTCCTTCCTGCCTACCCACTAGGTCCCTTTGTGGCTGGTGACCGAAGACGTTTTGGTTTCATGCGTAGGGAGGGATGCCTTTCAGCAATTTTAAAAGTAAACCGTAACCAATGGTGACGGGGATGGTGACCACCGATCTCTCAGTAAACCAATTGCAGTCGGGGGTTCACTTTAAATGAAGAATTTTCGGCCAGTGGGTTCAGTTGAGCCCAGCTCCGCGGGGTGTGCTCCCGTGGACACCCCTGGAAACCAATTCAGGTAAAATCACAGTGTTTCCAGACCTTCAAAGGACCACAGAATCAGGCTTGCCTGCCTGCATGTTAAAGGCACTGGATGGCTGGGCGATGGGGAGCGCAGTGCAAGTCGGTGGAGTGTCACCAAACGCACAGCCCACACTCAACTCTCTGACAATCACAGTTTGAACACAGCAGCAATCCAAGGTGAGGCCTCAGGCACTCAATTCCCCCCCCCCCCCCCACCCTACCAACCACCACCACCACCACCACCACCAGCAGCAGCATCTAAAGGGTACAGCTTCGAATGGGGGGGATCAGACAGCCAACAGAACACCTTAAGATTGGGAGGAAGATGAAAAACTCACCTTAGTGTGGCTTCTTTCCCCGTCTTGTGGCTTGATCCGATTTTCCGATAGTTGTTCCTCCGTTCCTCGTTTGGAGGTCTTCTATCTCCCCCTCTTTCTTATTCCAAACGCAAATTGTCTCCAAAATAAAAAGGTCAGGTGAACTTCAGTCAATCCACCCGCTTGGTGTTTATTTGGCACCACTTCCCCAAACACCTTCCATTGTTTTTTATTTTTTTCGACGGGGGAGGAGCGGATAAAGATGTCCCAGGATGCACCACGCCGGCTCGTTGGTCTCCCCCCCTCCTCGGGCCCTCTCAACAGGTGTGTGCGTCTGCGAGTGTGTGTGTGGTGGTTAACGGCTGCAGTTTGTAGTGTCACAGCAGCGGGCCCCTCCGACTGTCACGGCGGTCGTTCCGTGAGGATGAGGGGGGAATCGGGGACTCTCTCCCTGTATCGTCACCAGCCCTCCCGATCGCTCCCGTGTTTATTGCTGGTGTCAAGGCAAACGGGAGCTAGTGGTTGCGCTGTCGGCCCAGGTCGGCCTGCTGAGGGAAAAACCTGAACTAGCACGGTGCACGGTGCGTCGTGCTCGGCAGAGCTGAAACCGTTTATGGAAGCATTGCAAGTTGGGCTACGCTACTGCCTCTGGTATGGTCGTTATTGAGACAGAGAGAGAGAGAGAGACAGAGAGAGAGACACAGAGAGAGAGAGACAGAGAGAGAGAGACACAGAGAGAGAGAGACAGAGAGAGAGGGACACAGAGACAGAGAGACAGATAGACAGACAGAGTAAGAGTCAGAGAGGGAGAGGGAGAGGGAGAGGGAGAGGGAGAGAGAGAGAGAGAGAGAGAGAGAGAGAGAGAGAGAGATAGTGTTAACTGTTAGCGTAGTGGCTGGATCTTCCGTGGACCTTCCCGGCCGAGGACAACAATAATAACAGCGCTCTAACCCGTCCAATCAGAGGAGTCTCTGATGCGGGAAGGCGGGGCTAAGAGCGCCGGTGTTCCGGAGAGGTCGAGAGTTGGTTGCTGGTGGTCATCACGGCGGTGTTATCGTGCGGCGGTGTCATCGAGGTTTGATATAGAGGTTGTCACGGTAACAGCGGCGAGAGGTTGTTGTTTCTGTTGTTGTCGTTGTTGTCGTGGGTGCAGTAAACAACAGGAGATTGTTGGAGCCCCACAGAGGAGGAGGAGGAGGAGGAGGAGGAGGAGGAGGAGGAGGAGGAGGAGGAAGGCGCTGGGGTGGATTATCCCTGAGGTATCCACAGGGAAGTGTTTCTAACAATGCACCGTAGTGCAGAATAGCCGACACGCAGAAAAAGAAAAGGAGGCCAGAAACACAGGGGGATAGCACAGGGCTGTGGACTCCTCCCCGGCTGGCTCGGACGCAGGGGGGGGGGGGGGGGGGGGGGGGGTGTACCCGACGCCCAGAGGTATGGCAGAGGCAGAACGCTGCGGGTTAGAGAAAGACCAGGGTTTGCAGCGTGAGTCCACGGGCTGAGTGTGTCGTCATGGTACAGGGGAGCCTCCTTAGTGGCTCCGTCTGTGAGGGGACAGAAGCACAACAAAGAAGAAGATTGTCAGAACGTGATCACAGGTTTGGCAAACGGGGAAGTGAAAGGTAAAGAGTGAGCTGAGGAGGGAAGCAGACGTTCTCTCAGCGGCGTTTGTGACGACTTTGAATGGACTCAAACGTGAAACAACCACCTATCCCGCGGAAGGGACCGGAAATACCCCCCCGGGCTGGTGGTGTTGTGGACGGGACAGGCAGAGGTCACTAGGGAGAGGGACCGGATATCTTCTGTCTGCATCGCAACTGGGGGCCAGTGGGTTCAAGGACAGGAATCGGCAATGTCATCACCATTTGATTTCACAACCATTTTCCAGGGCAGATAATTATGTATCGTTTTTTTTTTATAAATATCGCGATACGATATTATGACACAGCGCCCTCTGTTGGAGGGTATAATTTATTCGCTTCCATCCACTTAACCAATATAGCCATTTAGCCCCAACCACATGACACTACCACCTTTAATGTGCACTATGAAGATAAACGCCACTTATGCTTCATTACATAAATGTATTGGTGAATGCAGTTGAAATATGTGGTCGTAGCAAAACCTTGCCTTTAGATAATAAGGACGAATCAACCTCGCTGTGGTCTAGCCCAAAAAGAAGCGTGTTCATGGAGGGCGGGCCCCCATTAGATGACATCAACGGTTGAGTATTCTACAATGAGTCTGGATGCCTGCGGACTAGGGATGGCAATGATTAACCATTCATCTATTAATCGCCATTAAGAATTAAACCGATTAAATATGTATTAACCGACATTGTATGTTCTTACCATTTCCTAAATAATGGGTTTGGTTTGATCCGTCTTGTTAGTTTAGATATAACTGAGCCCCATCTCAGAGTCAATAGTGTATGAAGAGTCTTGGACTCAATAAAGAATATCCGCAGCAATTTATGTTTCCATTCCACACACACATACACACCATAAAACTGATATAGCTCAGTGGCTATGGCCCTTAACGCCAAAATAAATTGTATTAAGTGTGTCAAGGACTGCGATTGAACCCCAAATTGCTATTCCCTACAACATTGTTTGGTGTGTAATAAAGGTTCATTAAAAAAAAGGAACTACTTGTTTAGTATGCAGATAACATGAAAATCTGTGGGTGTCCAGGTGCTAATGGCCAACATAGGACCACACCACGGGCATAAATGAAGCTGCACAAGCAGAAAAACACACACTTAGCAAACTGACTCACATTATACAAAGTCCAGTCTTTGTGTTTTGCATACACAAAAAAGAACACAATGTACATGGATGTGTCCATTACACACAGGCACAACTGCCATCTTCTTAAACTGGTCTTGGATCTTTCACTCGCATGAACTGCACATAGAAACAAAGATAAACTTGCAACTACATGCCAACCAGTCTCTGAAATAATAGTCTCTGAATGGTTACATCTAGTTGATCCTAACACATCATGAAGACACCATAGTGACAGAAAGACACACACAAACACATGCCATCAGTTCATTCAAATAAAAGGGAATGTTGATTCCCTAGCTGCTGCTATATAGCGTTTCCATACAGGTTGTACTATTGTAATATATATTAGGACTGTACCCAAAAGTAAACTAGTTTAATCATCGTTCAGAGAGCCCAGTCGACTGGAATACACTGATTTGATTTGATTTGATTGAAATTTATTTCGAACATGTAAAAGAAAACAAAAAAATATATCATACAGAAATGAATGATGTTAAACAAAATAGAAAGCATATTAGATACATAAATGATAAATACTTGATAATTGTAACACGTTCGAAAAGGAGTGGGAAGAAGTTTACACTTATTTAATCCCACCCCTTCACCGTAACTCATTGAAATTAAGATTCCTTAGTCATAATAATAATAATTATTAACATTTTCATTTATTATTAATAAATATATATATATATATATTAGATATATATATATATATATAATTTTTTAACGTATCCAAACATATCATTTTTTTTATAAAATGTCTAACTTATATGTTCATATCAGATAAACTAAAATTTCTTACACATTTGTCAAAAAAATGAATAAATAAATAAACAAAATAAACAAACAACATTCATCCAATGGAAAAACATAGTTTTTTACCTACTTCCATAGTGTGTTGTAATGCAAGCTGCATTGATCATTGCATTGTTCATAGAAAGTCATATTTGTGACCAAAGCTTTTTCTCGAATAAAATATTAGATAAGGTAATTAATCTGTTGATCTCTTTAATGATCATCACAAAAGTAGGAAGTGATAGCAAACTCTGAGCAGCAATTTCAGATGCATAGATATATTTTTGAAATTCCTGCATGAGAATGTACATAAAAAAAAATGCTTCGAGATGCATCAATAATTGTTTTAGAATCGAACCGTTGACCTCTGAATCTGAATCGGATCGAATCGGGATGTGCCTAGAGATTCCCATACCTAGTATTTTCAAAACGGTACTTTGAAAACAATAGTACCTGAAATGCATAATACTTAGTGGGAAATAAGGTAACAAAAAGGTTTCAGTTTTAATAGACTTGATGGTTTATTTTTAAATACAAATATATTACTACCGTTGTAGTTAACAGTATCATCAACGGTTATCAGCTCATCAGCCGTATCGTTTACACCCTTCCATTAGTAGGTCAGCCAGTCACACTCTTAGCCCGCCCTCGTGGGACCACGGGTCGTGCGGTTGAGCCCCAGAGGTGACACCCTTCAGCCTGGCTCAGGAGACGTCGTGACTCGCGGTAGACCCTCGCCACTACGACTACTAGAGTCTGGGAAGTGTAGCACAGGTGCTTCCTCCGAGAAAGGAAGGTAGGGGTTGGGAGGTATGGAGGGCTTTTAGATTGTGTGGTTTGTTAAATGTTCCAAATAAATAATAATGTTGAAAAAGAGAAGCCTCGACTTATGCTTTACAACTGGAGTGACATATTGTTTATTAGAGAGGGAAGCAGTGAAGAAAGGTACTGTTGGGTAGCCAGCGTTTTTACTGCACAGAGAATTACGAGGCGGCTATGCTTTTAAACCCGTTCCTCACTCGATGGATTTCTGTCATTTGTTGCCGCCGTTGCGAAAAGGCAGATTTCTTGGCGCTGTGTGGTAAATCAGCACCATGCGCAGGCACTGGCATATCGACCAAAGAGCGGCAATTCTCGTCAAGGAATTTCCTCCACGCGCACTTAATTCCCTACAGCAGGAATATCAGATGAGCCGGATATTTGGTGCGGGTCCAAACAGGGGAATATTGTGTTTGTTGCATCATACAGGTTTCATTTCTTAAAAAGGTTTCCTATACTAACGTTACAACCCGTCAGTGTTTGTAGAAAGGCTCCGGTCACGTGTCAATTTGTGTTTGAATAACCAGATATTGTGTTTGTGCGTGCCGTTGTATCGGATTTGTTTGGTGATGAAGCTGATTTGTTTGCTTATTTAGTGCTAATCTGTCATTTTTTTAATGTTGAATTAAATGTTAAATGGAGCACCTAGATTTTTTCCTGAAGAAAAATATACTCCCAGAATGAGACCACATTTTCCCACGGTAATGGTTCCAAGTCCAAGTTACCGGTTCAAATGTGAACGGTACACCCAGCGCTAATTAAGGCACACCTCGATCAAATCAATCAGCGTCAAAACAGCCTGACAGCCAGGGTACAATCGCCGTGGCCATCTTTGCGTGCTTGTGTGTGTTTGCTCAACACTGTTCACTGTGTTGAATAAACAGGGCGCCGCGATCTGTTGGCAGTTGATCTGTGGAACCGCTTGGCGACAGAGTTTTTGCATGCAGTCATCCACGCCCGCCGCTACGACCACACTCTTCTGACACTCCTTTTAAGTGTGTGTCCAACCGTTGTGTGGCGTGTCGGGGCGTGTCACAGCCGCGCACTCTTCCCGTCTCTGGCAAGCAAGACTTACGACCGCGCGGGTATGCAGAGAGACGGCTCCCATGCCATGTTTACAAGCATGTTCGGAGAGAATTCACTGCCGTGGTTATGGAGTGGCGAGGATATTCCGATCAGACACCAGAGGAAGTATTCGGGTCGTTAATGCATTTTGGGAAAACAAGTCTGTCAGGCTGTAACTGAAAGCAAAACAAACCTAATTAAAACGCGTAATAATGGGTGTTTTGGGTTGTGAGGCCTGCGTGTTTGGCCGGGTGTTTATTGGTCAAGCCCTGGAATGAATTGGGTCAGCTGGAACAAAGGACAAGTGCTTGGCCGTAAACTGAACCAAGCCCACACAAAGGGAGGCGCCGTCTTACATCTCACACTTTCGAACGGCCCTCGATTCTTGGCCCGAAGGCGTTCGTATGTTTTCAGTCACAACATTCTCTATAGAAGGAATTCCCGTGTTACAGGTTTATGTTTCTGAAGAGTTCATAAAGGCAAGCCAAACAACGAGGAGCTCTTCGATCAGGGAACTGAGGCGACTTTATCAAAGAGCAAAAGACTAATGGCATATAGGACATTTGATGTTTCTGCAAATAAACATTTTACTTTTGGTTAACCCTAACCCTTACGTTTTTAAACCATCATCAACCATCATGTGCTTTCATCATTTTTTTGCCCGAAAGCACATATGCAGTTGAATCAGAGACTTGAACCTGAAAATAATCCCCTGGACTTAACGAAACGTCGCCTAAGGTGCACTGCGTAAGACAACAGAGATGCTTCTGTTCTGCTCTGGCGCATGGCCTCCTGAAACAACGACAACAACAGCAGGTCATGCTCTTGACAGCTCCGCACTGGGACACAGGCTGCCTGGGTTCGCTGCTGCTATCCTGCTGTGTCAATAGACTCAATCTATAGCCAGGTTATATGCTGGCTATGCCAACAATAACAGCACGCAACCCAGG
The DNA here is from genome assembly GCF_902167405.1 of Gadus morhua. Classification (NCBI taxonomy): domain Eukaryota; kingdom Metazoa; phylum Chordata; class Actinopteri; order Gadiformes; family Gadidae; genus Gadus; species Gadus morhua. The sequence goes on along the minus strand of NC_044049.1, from coordinate 25,310,645 downwards.
ATAAATCGACCTGACAGTTGGAGAACCGGCGGGCCAGTTCTCATGTACCATCATGACCTAAAGAAGTCTGTATGTGGGGGGGGGGGGGGTACAGCTGTAGGGTACAGCTGCAGGCTACAAGGCGCGCACAGTACTAGCAGGGCGTCCAAAAATATCTCCCATGTTGCACATAGTGATCTTTTTTTTAGGACATAAAAAGGACAGCCATGCTTGAAGGTGCACATGCTGGAATTTTCAAACAATCAAACATTTTTCCGCGATTTCTATTCAGTTGCCTCCGTAGCAATAAGAGTGTGCAGCATGCACGGAGGGGGTTTAATAATACACTTATTTAGCAGCTATTCAAGTGTTAACAAGGCCAAACGACTCAGTTGCATCCTTAACATTTGTTTGGCAGATTCCCTCTATACTGGCAGCTCAGAGACCACGACATACATAATAACAACACGCTGATTCAATTTAGAGAACCATTCTTCAATGGTCATGGTCACCGATACTAATGAGCCTTCTTATATTCGATTGTTATAATGAACACAACGCTAACCTGTACAATGTGTCCGTCGGTCAACATAATCACCTGTGTAAAAAACAATCATGGGCAACTTAACCAACTTGTTCCGCTTTCGCTTTTTGGACCACAAGATTCAGCGATGGACAGGATTGACGGTCTGCTGGTGGCTCGTTCCACATTGCTTGTTTCACAAGTGCAACGTGGGTGGCATTAAGCGATTGGCCGAAAAACAAGTTTACAATGATTCACAGGACACGCCAGGGGTCATGCCCACGAGCCGACCCCAGAACAGGCAGGGGCGTGTGAATAGACATGAGGCCCTGGGGTCCGGTGGGGCAAGGGTCCGGTCAGCGCATGCGTGCCGGGGGGGGGGGGGGGGGGGGGGGGCGATAGCACAGCGCCCGCAACCACTCTCAGGAAAACAGCCGTGCTGTTGCAGTGCTCCGACCACTGGCCCCACCCAGCGGAATCACAGCGCCCCACTCACACTGAGGCACTCCGTCCTAGACCGGGTCCCTGCGGTGGACCGGTCCGACCGGGACCTACTGGGTCCTAGGCCGTGTCCCTGCGGTGACCCGGTAGTGACCCGGGTCCATTGGATGTTCATGCAGCAATGGTTTGCGTTTTGCTTCAAATAAAAACTGTACGAATGAAAAAAGGAAACTGATCAGCTTCTACAAACGCGACTCTGCCACAGTGGTCGCTGCCGGCTCCAGTTCAGGCAGGGAGAGATCCGCACTGTGTTTCCATTTTATTGATGAACTATTCGGATATTATACCTGCAAAATAGAACAATTATCCAAAGCTTTAAATGATGCGTTAGGGCCAACTGATATATTATATATATATATATTATCTATAATTTAAAGTCATATATAATCGTGCTTAGAATTATGTAGGGAACAGTTTGAAAATTCACTCATATTACATTTGAAATGTATACCAAGGAAGTAATGTAAGGTGATGTTTAATATTCTCATCAGCTAATATCTTCCCTCTTAATATTTGATATATTTGTTATTAACTGATATTTTGGTTTGGCTAATAATACGTACTCTCCTTGAACTCTTTGACAGATTTTCCAGTGGGCCAAGTATATGTTGCCAAAGCCAATAAAGGCACACAATGCTATGGTAACATGGTGCAAACCCCAAATGAGTGAACACTCTCAGAAAAGTAGGAAGGTAGGCCTTAAAAGATAAGAAGTTTGTTTTGGAGACTGGTTGCTTATTGAACAAAACTCTGCAGCGATACGTGCACATGTGTCTATCTATAGACCCCGAGAGAGTAGTGAGGGCAGGAAGCGAAGAAAGCAAATGATCGATGGAACTGTTAGCTTTAGAATAATGAGCGCAGATTCCATTAACTAGGAAGCTAAAGAAGACATTCCAAAAGAGAATGAAAGAGAGAACAATTTGCAAGTAGAAAGACAGAAAGAAAGAGAGAAATATGCAAGTAGGAAGAAGAAAGAAAGAAAGAAAGAAAGAAAGAAAGAAAGAAAGAAAGAAAGAAAGAAAGAAAGAAAGAAAGAAAGAAAGAAAGAAAGAAAGAAAGAAAGAAAGAGAGAGAGAGAGAGAGAGAGAGAGAGAGAGAGAGAGAGAAATATACATGTAGAAAGAAAGTTATTACAAAACGCAAAGGTTTTCAGGACAGGTTTTGTTCCAGTTTTGAAAGTAGGCCTAAACAATAGCGCACATTCTTTCAATTCTACATCTTCACAGCTTCATTCTACAATCAATTTCCCCATTTAGTTAGTGGTCGGGATTCTTGATACATCCTGTTAACACCAGTGACTGTCCATAAATGACATAGTCCATAACCCGTCCAAATTGACGCTGATTGGACTCTGGCAGACAGAAGACTCTGGGCGGAGTGCGATGCAGCAGCTACACAATGTGAAACCTCTTTGCTATCGAATTAACAAGCGGCAGAAATATGCTAAGAGGAATCACGGCACAGCAGTGAATGTTTTTAAGAGACCAACCAACCGTTTAATAGCGCAGCAGACGATGGATATATAGGGCACGGTTGAACGCACGCACTCAGGAATGGTTCACACTCACAAACACGTTTATTGTGAGTAGTAACTGACTTTAATTGCTTATTAATGAAGCGATTTTATTTTATTAATTTCCGTTGTATCACACTGAGTAGTGCTTTACTGCCAAGCGGATATGCCTTAGACTAAGAGGTTCATATAAATATCTGCGACATGACTTGAATTGTAAACAGATCTATGCAAAGCTGAGCATCAGACGCAGTATGGGGCTAGAATTTCAGCAATAGAGACTGGAAGAATAGTGAAATAATAATGTAAGAGAAGCACACATTGTGTGACTTCAGCAGGCCAACTCATTTAATGAGACACTAGCAAAAAACCCTAGATTTCATTATTTGAAATTCCTTTCATAATAATAATGGGTGAATATTATCCGGATCATGTTAGGCCTAATATTGTAATGGACTACATTTGAACAGATTTCAAGATATTTTCTCTTTTTCATGCTAGTCGACTACTGTCCCATAAAGCCTGGTTAACCAGCAGGTACTTGTTGGTAAGGAACATCCCTACTAGTATACTGAGGCCGCCAAAGAGCAAATTCAATGCAACAAATGGTACATAGAATGCAATAGGGTCTCAGGATATATTGTATATAGATGGTTAATAAAAATGGGAGAAACAAACTCCCAGAACTGTATATATGTTGACAATATCAAAATGTTGACATAAAATGATTTGCAATCATTTTCAATACAAGTGTGCTCTTAAACCCGTCCAAAATTGACTTCTGGAGCAGACTATGAATTGGGCTGCAAGAATATTGCATTTCCTTTGAATTGTCTTTTTTAAACATAACTCTATTCACTCAGGACATCCCCCAAGGGACGTCAAACTGGGTTTAGAGGTTGACTTTGACATGAGTAGTGACAGATTCTTTAAACTAAATTGTTTTGTTCACTAATGAATCAAATCCCGAGTTCCTCAAATTCAAATTGTTTTATTTTTCCTCCAACAAGCACTTGAATTTTACTCCCTTGCAGGAAACACGGAAATTTTCGGCTAGATTAATATGACAGCGATTAGCTCATCATCACTCATTGCTCACCAGTTGTGCAGATTTAGCCATTCAAAACCCCTTTTAGTTCTGGGCTGACATGTCTGAACTCCACCGGTCACTGTCCCCGTCAGGCAAAGGAGAAATGGCACAAATGGACTTAAAAGCAACCACAACAGAGGCAGGCATTTCAAAATGCCAGTCGACCCAGGGAACAATATTAGCCACAAACCGGGAGAAACCACATCAAACCGAGTCCACGTCTCCGTCTCTATGTCCGATAGTAAAAACACATGTTTGTGCCGACTAACACACTTCTGTTATGGTGTATGTACATGCACGTTGTTGGTTTTTGAGTGTGTGTGTGTTGCGCATTAAGGCTTTCAAAGTCAGCAGTTCAATGAAGTGGGTTCCCTCTTTATAAAAACAGGGACCTGGCTCCAATTTGAGCTGCCAATGGCAAACAAAGGAAGCATATTATACAGTCATAGGGTTTCTCAAAATACCATGTGCTTTTCATTTGGCTTGCGAGTTGTAACCCTCCCCCCCACACAAACACACACACACACACACACACACACAAACACACACACACACACACACACACAAAAACAATACATAAGCCGCCAAACATTTATCCTAAGGGATTATCTCCTGAAAATGGTTGAGCATGTATACTGTTCTACATTTGTGCAAGAATAATCCCTAACTGGGAATTACTTGGTTGGCTACAATGCATGTTGAATTTGTGGGTCTTTCCTGGGCAGAAACAATTCAAATGTTTCTCAAATGACAAAATGTCACTTTCTTACAAGCCCAGATTGGTTGTCGTTAACAATGGTACTTTGACTCATTAACGTTCACTGTGGAAAAATGATTATGGAGTGATATCTGGGAGCTCCATCCATCTGTCGCTTGAGTGATGACACACAGGACTCTGTGCTTCGGTCCACATACAGGAACAGACAGTTACTCTTCAAAAGGTAGCGTTTGGAGAGGGTTGAGACGTGAGTCACGGCAATGGCGTAATAAAAGATTTAACCATTTTCCCACATTTTGGCACATTTCCTCCAACAAGTAATGGATGAGAGGAATCAGCAGGGGCCACCATCACACTGACAACACTCACACTGGGCTCCACTCCTGCTGTGATTCCGAGCAGAGCCTTTGCACCGGTCAAAAGCGAAGCATTATTTGATCTTAACTTCTTTCAGTGGACAAACTCCTAGCGTCTCCGGGAGGCTTTCTGCAGACCTATTGATTTCCAGACCAGCTTAGCGCACCCTGAGTATTTTCGCTCCCTCTCGCTCCCTCGTTGCTTTGGTTTTTGTCTGCTCCATGTCACGTGTAATCAGTAGTGATGCTCTTCTGTTGGTTCCCTTTGTCATCATTTGTTTATTTGGCACCGTAGCGTGCCTTTCAAACCCTGTTATTCCCAGATTGTTGTCCGCCATTTCCAAAATATTTTTTTTCTTTTTTTTTAGCAAACTCTTCAAAACCATTATGCATTTTGATGTGGGGATACATTCCTGAGCTCTCCCTTTGCTCTCCGGTTAAAATGTTACTTAGTTTGGCCCCTTAATGGGGCCGGCTTTGAATGGCCCTTAGCACGGAAGCACAAACATTAGCCGTATCCGTGGAAAACTAATAATGCTACTTAATACCATTCAGGCATATATTAAATAGAGTGTATACAGTGCCGTACTAAATAATCATTCAGGATACCAGATTTGAACAGAATCCACCATTAACGAATTGTTGCCCTCTGAACTTTGAATGCCAGGGTACAAAAAAGTTGTTTACGGCCAGCTTGTATTCAGAAAGCTCCTCAGAAAGGTTATACCCAGCCTGTGGACAACAATTAACTTAATAACTTAATGCGTCTTGGAGAATAATGAACATTGGACCCATATGGTCATTATTCTTCAAGCAGCATTAAGCTCAGCAGCATTTCCTGCTACTTTGTCTACACCCCTGGGTGTGAAAGAACCGTTCTTTGTAAATGATCGTCAAACCTAATGAATGTGTTTATCTCTGCATGCTTTCTCACTAGCCTCTAGCTTGTTATTATTGGGAAAACCAGATATCTGATGGAGATAGTCTTAAGAGGGATCAAATCCATAATGATAGAGGGCAGCGAATTGTCTTGTGTATCTTGATAACAATGACAACAACGCTACGTTAATAAGCATTATTATATAGCACCAGCACAGGGGGTAGGGTTAGCATTGGGGTTAGTGGGTAAGGGATAGGATAAGGGTCAGGGGTAACCCTAGTAAATAATGTATACTTTAATACCGTAGTTAACAGGAACACCATGACCTTCCTTAACATTATCTCGGTAATCATGAACACCATTAGTAATGAGGACTCAACCATTATTAAACTGTTAGTTAATACTTGTAAACAATTGATTCACCAATTTTAATGAATGCCTAATAAACGTTAGCCTCCGAATAAAGTGTTACCAGTATTTTACCTAATTTATATATATAAATAATATATATACATTTATAAATAACACCAAGAAATGAGTGAGTCAAAAAATGATATCTCTACACTTATGCTTGTGTTTACCCTTCCTAGAACCAAGTAATTGTACTCAGAGCTCACTTCATTCCCTGACATGTCAGGGGTGTTCTACCTGTCACCGTCAGGGCCCCGGCCCCGACCTGTTGGGGCCGTGACCCCGGCCTGTTAAGGCCTCGACCCCGGCCTGTTGGGGCCGTGACCCCGGCCTGTTAAGGCTTCGACCCCGGCCTGTTGGGGCCGTGACCCCGGCCTGTTAAGGCCTCGACCCCGGCCTGTTGGGGCCGTGACCCCGGCCTGTTAAGGCCTCGACCCCGGCCTGTTGGGGCCGTGACCCCGGCCTGTTAAGGCCTCGACCCCGGCCTGTTAGGGCTTTGACCCCGGCCGGTTAGGACTGCGACCCCTTCCTGTTAGGGCTGCGACCCCTTCCTGTTAGGGATGCGACCCCTTCCTGTTAGGGATGCGACCCCGGCCTCTTAGGGCGGCGACCCCGGCCTGTTAGGACTGCGACTCTGTCCCCACTAACACCTCATTGGATGCATCACGGGCTCCCTGGCCGACAAGCCAATCCAATTAGACTCGGCACTCAAGAGACACATCTAGGATCAGAACGCCCGGCCCTGCCGAGGGAGGAAACGCACATCGAGCCTACAGTCGTCGCACAACTTTAGTTGCACAAACGCTTTATGGAAACGCCGGGCGCTGGAGTCCGGAACATACTCTACAACGGAGACGTTGACAGGCGCTTTGACACTCAGATATCGCTGTAACACGTTCGGGGTCTAATCTCGTCCCGTGTCCAGATTGATTCTGGATATTGCCCTGGCGGGATAATAGAGACAGAATGGATTTTCACTCCGGCGTGTCACTTCCGAGTGAATGGAAAAACGGTTTGTTAAACGCGGTGATGGCAGGCCAGGGAGTGCAAATGCTTTGTTTTGAACGGTCCTAAAGACGTCACGTAAGAGGAGGAGACGACCGAGAGAGCCGGGCAAGTAATGACGAAAATCGCTCTCTCTTTGCCCCTCACTGGAGCACCCAGGCCTCACAGACCCTCCACTCACACAGCGCCACCACTCCCCTCAAATCACAGAGGACTGGCTTCTTCAAGACAGGATGACGATAAGAAGAAGGGCGAGGGCATCAGGGAGGGCTTAGGCTTTGAGGAAAACAGAGGCTTGCTGCGGCAGAGGTTGACGTGATGTGGGGACGTACTGACTCTCTGTGTCTGCGTTCTAAAGCCCGAGACAACAGAGCGCCGTCCATTAATCGAGCTGCCAAAGAGATTGGGACTAATAGGGGGGCGTGGGTTACTGTGGATCAATAGATTAATATTAAAGAACCATGAAGGACTACTTTAGAGGGAATGTTTGAGTGTGTTGCAGCAACACCCCCCTTTCAGAGCCGAGCGATGAGGAATTGCGCATCAATGAAGAGCTTGCCACAATGCTCTTTATTCACAAGAACCACCCTGGTGTTTTGATTAGTTATTTGTGGATTTGTGTTGCATCCAAACGTTTTCCAAAGACTCACTTTCTGGAACACAGTGAATGAGTGAACAACACACAAAGATAACACAAAAGCACATGCACCAGATGCAAAAACAATCAAAGTGGTCACAATTCATCAGACGAATCTCTTATCTAAGAGGCAGAGGACTTGTGATATTAAGGATTGCTCAGCTTATCTCTCATAGAAGTTAGATACACAACAAGTACTACCAGCCAGACAGCTTAATCAAGACGACCATTAACATGTTGGGCCCTATTTTTACAGTCTGGATCACAAGTGAGAAGCGCCAAACGCAAGTAGTTTTGTGGGCAGTTCTATGGCGATGTTGCTATTTTACCGGCGGCTAAATGGCTCTTGCGCCCGACGCAAACGCGTAGGTGTGGCGTTTTCTTCCACAGCTTCAGAAATACTGAGTCCTCAAATACATTTCATATATGTGTTAAGAAAACTTAACACACATATGATATGCGGTAACTGTGGTTCTATTTAAAGGGGACATATCATACCACTAGGGCTGCAATAACGAATCGATAAAATCGATAAAAATCGATTACTAAATGCGTTGGCAACGAATTTGGTCGTCGATTCGTTGCGTCGTGCGATTAATAAGTTACTCGTAGGCGCAGCACTGTTTACAGCCAGCCGCCGACAGGTTGGTTCATGGTTCATGCACGCCCACAGCAAGTTTTAGTGTGAGCGACCACAGCTTGTATTTTGGTCTTATCTTAAAACTGGACTGTAGGCCTACATAAAAGTGTTGTACCTTCACTGTCTTTGGGTTAAAAAAACTCCTTCAACTCAGTATCCGTCTAGTCCAACCGAAAACTCTGTCAGCTGCTGCTGCTGCAGACGTTGTTCAGACGGGCTCGGAGTCGGCACCGCGTGCATCAACAGTCATTCAAAGCAGCGGTAGTAATCACACAACTGGACGGTGTAGAAAGACCCGTCAGTTAAAAATAGTAATGCAGTTTTTAAATCCATGTTAAAATCGGCAGGATATAGAGCTAGTTAGCCAAAAAAAAAAAAAAAAACAATGGTCACAAACAGTGTCAAATGTGATGTGTTCAGGTCGACTCAGTAATATGATTGATGCGTTCAAATGCAACAGAAAAAAAAATAAAATGATTGAGATTTTGGTGAAAACTTGTTTTCCTAGTAATATAAAATAGTTAGTAAAGATTGAATTATGACCTGTTTAATGTCCTATCTTGAACTATCATCATCTTATCATCAATTAAAGCAATATTACAAGTTCTATTTCAAGGAGTCTCGAAAATGGTATCAATAGGTTTGACGGTTAACCATGGACATCCCTTATATACATATAAAAGTATATCATACATTGTATGTTTTTTTTTGTGTTATCCCAGTTATGTTTTTTTTTTTTTTTTTATTATTTAATATTACTTTTAATAGCTCCGGGACGTTGGATCAATAACCTGGTGTTTTACACTTCAGTCTGCACTGTGAATTTGAAGTAATGTTCAGTTTTTGAATAAAGATGCGGCAATTCCAAATGTTTCTTTTTTTTATCCGATTCATCGATTAATCGAAAAAATAATCCACAGATTAATCGATTATTAAAATAATCGTTAGTTGCAGCCCTACATACCACCAAGTGTGCGTGTGATTAGCCGTTACAAGCAGTTTTGAAAATGTGCAGCTTCTGACATCACATGTGGGCGTGTCCACCTAGATGTGTGCTGAAAAGATCAGTCTACCAGCCTACCCAGTGGACTGTAGCAAACGTTGCTCATCTACCCGTCACACATCTAGGTGGACACGCCAACCTGTGATGTCAGAAGACGCAGATTTTCAAAACAGCTTGTAACGGCTAATCACACTCACACCTGGTGGTATGATATGTCCCCTTTAACTTTAATGACATACACAATACATTAAAAAACATTGTTTCTTACCACCAGTATTGTATGCATTATCGTTATCGACTTGTGTTCCTAATATGCATGCGTCCCCATTAATATACATTGCCATGGACTGTATTATGCGTTACGTGTTTAGTTTGGGTGTGTTTAAACAGATGGATGCGCACCAGCGCGACCGCATTCATAAATTATTTTACACACACACACCCACGCACCCGCATTCATTCATTCTTTTTAACACTCACTCGCGTTAAAACAATGTTTTCTCCCCATCAAATACTTATCAATCCTAAAAGTTATGGGCTTGTACACGATGTCTGTGTCAAGAAAATATGTGTTTGCAAACTTGCAGATGCATCGATGCATTGCTCCAACTATACAAAAAGTTGATACTCAACTATGGACCATGATGGTCCACTTACGTCTGATGAAGGTCCACTTAAGTGCTATGAAGGTCCACTTAAGCCTTAAGAAGGTCCACCTCAGATCAAGAGATTGAGGTTTATGTATATGCCTGTATATAGAAGGGGCCTGTGATGGTTCTGTCCATGAAGTCTGTGTGCATGATCAACCATCACCCAGCTAAGAGGCTTAAGTAACTCTGGGCGGCCACAAGAGGAACAGAAACAAGGGGCTCTGACATGGAAGCAATGTGTCCCACGGTGTCAGCAACGGCCTGCTGTAATACGTTTTTGAGCAGTCGTAGTCACGTGTTCCTTGCTCGTGTTTTCATCGGGCCTCGTACACACTATTTCAATCATACACTTGGAGCCAAAGTATTCTCCAAAGTTTCCAAGTTTCCTGCGTGAGCAACATGAACACATTTCTTTAAGGATTTGTTAAGGCTTCTGTAAGCTCCCGAGATGAAACGTCCTGGGATGATATTATCCATTTAATCACAGTACGAAACACAGGACTTAACAGGGCAGCAGAGAAACTGGAGATTTGGAATATTGAGCAAAAAATATACTTAAAAACAACAAAGGGATTCAATTCAAATATATATTCTCTTCGGTGTCACTTTGGCAGTGCTAGGAATCTATGGAAACGTGTTCAAATCCAAAATGACAAATTGAAACGGGGCTTGCTTTCAGCAGAATCGCCGGGGCTTCTGATAAATCCCACCGAGTTTAAAAGCATTATCCCTCAGTTCCCACAGTCTCTGGTCACTGTAAATCACTCCTACAAAATCCAGATGTACAGCCCCGTCATGGGGGCTTTGCAGCTGTTGCTGGTTCAACCATGACAAAGGCGCAGGGCCACCACTCATTGGGCCCTCAGGGTGGGGCCCCTAGATGAAGAGAGGGTGCTTTTAATTCACGGCAGCGGCGGGCGGAGACCGGAGATTAACACGATCCAGGGCCCCAGTCACGTAATTGCTGATGAGATAGCATCATGTTAATGTACGAGTAAGACGGTGGTAAACTGAGCGGTGATGAAAACGATTTCATCAACGCTTTTGCTTTGTGAGCCGGAATTAGAGGTATAATAGGTTGTTTCTGCCCCCACTTTCAATCAAAACAACAACAAAAGACGCAGTTGGATGGCATTGTGGAGCAGGGATCGCTGTTATGCTCACCAACGATCCGTCAGACGTGAATCAGGCAGAACTTCTGTTCAAGGACGAGTTCACTTTTAACACCTGTTCTAATGAAATAGTCAAAAGTTCAATCTTTTTAACTTACTATTAGATGATTCGTCTACCCAATCAGCTCTTGCAAATGTTATGAGGACAAGCCCGGGGTCAAAACAATCATAAAAACCATCTAAATAAATGTATGAGCATGTTGAATGTTTCCCACATAATGTCCCACAAAAGTGTTTAGTTTGAAAAGATATTGTATATTCAGCAGCTATCCAGTCACCCACTGGCTATTGTGCCTGGGGGAAAAGCCAGCTTGGCTCCCGCAAAAACGTATCGGAAGCAGAAAGAAATGTATTGATCTTCTCCAGACCCTCCAGCAGAGCGAACTCAAATCGCCGGCAGAATGGGCGGGGCTACCCAGCCTACCACTGAACTACAGGGATGTGACGGGGGGGCTGATCTCTGGTATACGTCCTGTGAGATGGTCAGACAGCTCTGCTCCTCCACAGAGCCATCGATTGGTCAATGGAGTCTTTTGGTATTTCTGGCATCCCCCCATAATGATTCCTCAACTGAAGATTGATTAGAATAATGAATTCGGCCATCTGTCTTCTTCTGTCTGCGGCGAAAATGCCAAATACAATCCTTCATCCAGCGCACGGTCTTGTTTGATTTCAGTGTGTGCGGAGAGGAGAGGCTATTCATAGACCGATCTGTTGTCTGGGGTGTTCCACCAATTTAAAGCCATAGCCAATGTATGGGAAACCCTCTTGATCGCAGATGGCTTCGCTCTCTCGGACGGATAAAAACAAAACTACTTAGAAATGACCTTTATGAGGTAAAGGCTGTGTGGGGAACATAGAGATGTGCTAAGATGCTAAGATGTGCCACAGAGTAGCCCATCTTAGCTAAATCGATACTGAGATATCATATCCATAAATCAGGGCTCTACTGGATAAATGCCTCGCTGTAAGTCATGGGGGTAAAGGGCTTATGACGACGCCATGTGACATTTGATCAAATGCATCAGAGCGTAACTGTTACCGTGAATTAAACTACATATTTCTCTGGGTTTGAACATTGCGTGGAACAATATTGAGAATGCGATTACACAACTCAACCAGATATAAAACAATGGTCTAGTTGTTTTTAGGTCTAGTTGTTATGGAAATGTTTTAGATAATACCTTTAATATGTGTGATAGGCTTTCATGTAAGTTGTAGATGCGTCTTTTACACAGGGCATACAGAGAACGCAGAGAATCTTTACACTGACAAACAACTCATCATAATCTGTCATAGGTTGACTTATTATCGCCTAGTTCCTCTGGAGAAATAGACGCAAAAAGATGTCCCCAATGTTACTCTAAAGCTCAGAGCTATTGGAAATCCCAATAAGCATTTCTGGATGACCGTTTCCAAGTATCTCGCGTTCAGTGCCAGGCTGACAGACAGGTAGACGTTTACATCAGGGGCGCCATGCGACAGCCTCGCAGCCCTTAGCATGTCAGAATGTTTCCCAGCTTGTTGTGACAGGGCTACATACGTAGCATTTTCTACTGGTGCGGCAAACTGTTTAATTTGTTAGCAAACTAATTCGACCCCCCCTTTTTTTCACCGCAGTACTTGGGAGTCCTTTGTCTCGTACCACCAACAGGCTGGTAATTAGGGAATAAACTCCAAGTACGATTTCATTTTTCCTTCCTGGTGATCCGTCATCCGGAACGGTGCACGTGTGTGCTTTGTTTGCATGCTCTTATCTTAAAGGGACACTGTGTAAAAATGACCCCCAACTAGTGGTACAATTGTATATTGCATTCAAACTAATAGTGCTCGCTTGTTCAAAAACTACAGTGGGCACTGGGCAGTATGTGCCAAGAAGCTGTGTCATGACATCCAATACTACCTCATCGAGTCATTCGAGTGATGATGAGGTTCGTTATTTCAAACAAATTTCAAACTGCAGTGAATCATTAGTGCAAGCTAATGATGCATGAGTAATTACTCCTCGAGCAAGATAGTGAATTATTTCAGTCATCATTCACGCTGGCTCAGAGTGAAAACGCGTTTGCATTTCCTGTACCACGTAGTGCTCTTTGTCCCTCTCGGCAGTTCATAGACCGGAAGAACATGGAAGCCTCCATGAAGCTTACCCGTCCTATGTAACTACATATTAATTATTCTTCGCTCAGGAGGATAAGTGCGATTTTTGGCAGAGATAATTTTACACCAATGAGGACTTATTTATGAATGAATACATTGATTTGAGGTAATAAATGACTTAAAATGTTACACAGTGTCCCTTTAATGAGTGCTGCGCTGCAGTTTTCATTGCAACTTGTACAAGATGTACTCTGCCCACTGTAGTACTACCCGCCTCTTTAGCTCTGCGTGTCTCCACTGGGACCTAAGTGGGTCATGTTTCTAAAGGAGAGCACTCTCGCGCCACATACAGCTGCTCTACAGCGTCCGGCACGGCTCCAGACCTTCGTCACCACTCGTCATATTAAACACAGACCCAGACCTCAAACCCAATGGAGGCAGACTTCCGGCCCGCAGCACTCAGTCGTGAACTCGTGATATTGTAGTTTTTTCCTTTTGGAGCGTTAGTCCAGCACAGCGTGTGTTCTGTGTTCATGTGTTCTGAACAATTAGACCGTTTCTGAATTGAAACAGGGGGGAAAAGTCAGCTAATGTCGCCGTCCTGTCAGCCCTGTTTGGAAGAGTTACATGCTGGCACTGGAAGGGAGCATGGCGGCAGGTTCTGCTTGGGGAAAACCCTGATATATATACATATACAGTATAAATTCTTTGACGGGCACCGCGTTAACCACATAATAAATGGTGGCAGTCTTGAGCGCTGCGTGATGTTTTGCCTGACTGGCAGAAAAAAGGCTCTACAAAGAGCTCAGTGGCCTTTGAAGATCTTCTGTGAAAAGTTAAACAGGGTTCACGGTTTTTTATTAATATTGTGTTTTTAATTTCTGAGTCAAAACCGTTTCGAACCCAGCTTGATGTGTCCCGTACGTTAGGAAATCACCCCCAGATCTCTCCTGGATCACTGTCTTTCTCTACATCCCACCCACATCCTGTAACGCGAAGAGGGGGCCAAAGCTAGACCCTCCTAGTCAATGGGACACAGAGCCACGCAGATAAAAGTCGACAAATGAAAACAAATCAAGGGGAAATAATGACAATATGTTTGAATTCAAGTGACCATCGTGATTCACTTACACTTTATACTGGGAGTCATGATAAGTCAATATCTAGTCAAACAAAAATAACGTAATAATATAATGTAAGCATGCACCAATTCCTCCCAATCTCATCCTCCTGTGTCGGGAAACGCCGCTCAAGACTAACACCTTCTACTGCTGGAACTGGGGTCAGTGACCTTTCCATTCGGTGGCAGCCTAACAAATTGGGTCGCACCCCTTTATTAGCTGCTTTGTCGCAGCAGTGGCATGTCCTTTGTCACGTACCATCCATCTGTGTTCATTCATTAGAACCGATTCACTCACTTAAAATCGCTTCAATCATTGCATAGGGGGTGTTTATTTATATATATCAACATCTCTTTCCTTACCAACCACGAAGAAAGAAAAAAAAGAAGAAAAGGAAGAAAGCTCTGCCAACTAATAATAACAGGCTTATCGTGTTATATACTCCAATCACGATAATTTCATTCAGTCCTCTACAAACATGCATTCCCATGCACTTGAATATTAAGTGCCGCGCTGCAATTTCATTGAAACTTCGCACAATGGCCAAACTCCCTTTTTAGTTTTATGAAGTCCAAGCAGTGTGCCTTCACTGGAACCTGAGTGGCTCGTGTTCCCTTAGCATGCTCACACCGGCGCCACCATACTGCCCTGCTATAGCTTCCAGCCTTTCTCAAACCCTTGGCTCGCATCGCAGCGCCATCCATTACCAACTCATTACATTAGAACAGAACAAGACCTCAAACTTAATCTCCCGACGGGATGTGTCCGTTCTACTATGTTTGGTGATGCGCTGCACTTTAACGTTGAAGCTCTGCCGTAACAGAGTCGTACTCAGATCGAGATTCGATCGGAAAGCCGCCGACTTCCTCCAGACATCATGCACGTGATGTTGGAGTTGTAATCAATTCAGAGACTTTTGCTTGGTGAAATGTGCAAAAGAATACTTTTTCGTTAAACTAAAGAATATACGCCAGATTCCTGTGTCTACAGGAATTTCTTAAAACTCAAACAGAGAAAAATGTATTATATATATATATATCTCAATGTTTATCCCTCCTTTACAGATATCTTCCTTGTTTTGTATGACTCTTTTATTCTACCAAACCTTCTCCTGTGACTAGAAGGCTGCCCTATTTGGCAGGGGAGCCATATCATTAAATGAACAGTAAGTATGCAGGCATAAAACGTATCCGAAAGCCTTTCCATCCGCCATCCCGTGGAGTGCTTCCGTACACACAGACCATCGACACCAGCCCTCTGCCAAACAGTACAGTATATCACTCCCCAGTCCACCCTACCCACTGGGTCTCCTAAAGGCCACTTTTAATGTCTGAGCACTTTATAAGTACTCGGGCATGTAGTGTACTAAATACAGAACGGGTCTCGATGATCACTCTGGCCTTGACGTCGGGTCGGTGGTCCACACCAGAGGACTCGGGGTCCACACTTGAAGGCTCTCCTGTCCGATTATTCTCCCCTTCTCTGACAACTTGACAAATCTGGAGAGAACACGGATTAACCGTCACTTCTTGAACGAGCGGCGCTGTTCTTTCTCCGGCAACTCCTGCCTACGTTATTGCAGGTTAGGCCTCGAAGACGTGTTACTCCGGTAGAAAGTCAAGCAGCCGTTTAGGGCATCTAAAATGACGAGGAAGGAAATCATGACGTTTACGTCTGATTTTCATAATTTGAGTCCGAGTCATCCCGCACAATGAAGGAACGGACCGTTTGTTTCTTCCGATCGGCTGTAGCAACCCTAATCGTCGATTACACTCTCACCCCCCCCCCTCCACACTACACGAGTTGGGCTTGAGTTTACCAAAAAACGCTTCAAAAAAGTGTGCATAATCTTGCGTCTCCTTTACAGACACGCAACACGACATTCAGATCTGGGCTCAGCCCTGATTGCCTCTTAGTGCCCCCCCTCCCTCCGACAGAGTGGCAGACTCATTATCAGGGGGGCTTGTCGCGTAGCGGTGGGTAATAGCCTAAAATGCAGTCACTCCAGGGGTTGGGGGGGGGGGGGGGGGGGGGGGGGGGCGGGGGGGTCGACGTCTGGGCCCTCCCACCCCATTAACCAGAGCCTTCCACCCATCAGACGACAGACAGACCGCTTCCCAACAGGAAACGCACAGCTTGTTCTGCTGGAATCTGGATACAGGCACGGCATGACTACATTAAGACCAACGCAGAGGACGCCATCATGTCATACGATGCCTCCTGTATATTGAACCGTTTAAAAAGTAACGTGCGCTTCCAGGCAAGACAAAACCAATCATCTGCTGCCTGGCCCTTTGAAGGAAGTGTCTCCATTATCAGAGCATTAGGGGAGGATGTTGTGGATCCCAGAAGAACACTGTTCTCGTTACTGCTGCTGTATGTACCAGGAAGCCCTGCAAAGGAGGGTTAGTTCACGCTAACTAGGGGGTTACTGATGACTAGGTTACGTTTTTACTACAAACTTAGGCGCTTTGAAACATGGGTAAATTTCTTGATACACATGTTTGCCTGTTGAGCAATACGGTCCGGTTTTTATATACTGATTAGTGATTTGTTGTTGAGCAATATTGCCCTGCATTATATACTAATAAGTGATTTGTTGTTGAGCGATATTGTACTGATTGATACAAATATGAATCATTCCAATACAGAAAATGCTAGCGCCAGTACTACACTATACAGGGAAGACAAGCCAAAGCAAAAACTCCATAATAAATCTAAATCCATTCACTACCCCAGAAGCATCTGTACTTTTAAAAAGTAAACACAAGTATTAATCTTCTTCATTCAATCTAATTAAACTATAAAGCACATCCCATGGTTCCCTGATGAGAACCATTGGATGAGCTTACAATGGATAGCTTTTTAATTGCTTTGTTTTAACTTGCTGCTCCGAAGAAGTTCTTAATGAAACGCCAGAATAGATGGGAGCAGTTTACTTATCCTTGATTGAAGATTCGGAAATGCAAATTGCATTTTAGGATCTTATTCTCCCCCATAAAACAATAGAATAGTTTAATAAATGTGTGAAGATAAAATAAGGAAGAATGCTCAATAAGCATTGAGACTTAGCAACCATGAGCACCAAAAGTTGGTATCCAAAAGCATATATCTTTTAAAATGTGAAGCACAGAGTAGGTGAGCACATTGTAAATATGATGTCCCAGTAGCTATATTATTTAGTCATATTCATTAAATACTTCCTTTTCCTGTATATTCATGTGCTTAGATTGATCGGGCACATGCCAAATCATTGTTTATTTGATTATGTATTTGAGTGTTTCTTCCATTTCATTCAGAAATAGAAAGAA
Organism: Gadus morhua; assembly: GCF_902167405.1. NCBI lineage: Eukaryota > Metazoa > Chordata > Actinopteri > Gadiformes > Gadidae > Gadus > Gadus morhua. The sequence goes on along the minus strand of NC_044049.1, from coordinate 25,293,032 downwards.
GAAAGACAAATTTTCAGATCCTTCAACAAAACGTTAAAAAGTACAATTAAACCCATTTCAAACACATCCCCAACACCACGAGTCATCCTGAGCATAGCTGGGTGCTCACACTATGTGGAGACAGCGCGTGTGACCCGAAGGTTGCAAATTCTAATCCCTGAGCAAGGCCAGAGAACCTCACACGGCGTGTCTCTGCCCAGCTGCTTTCTTCTGGAATCAGAGCTCCAAACATGTAACAAAAAAACTTGGTTGGCCGGTGTGCAAAAGTCTTACAATGAGCTGTGCGTGTTAACATACCGCTCTCTCTCAGTGTGTGGTTTCATGTACCCCCATCAGGATCTTCTATGTCGCAATTAGACGGCTGTAAATCAACAAACTACTGCAAGTCAAGAGCTGTTGATTTGTCGCGCGTTGTTCTATCGCCAATGTTGGATTTAGCACCCCTGCAATGGCTTCCTCAGTGGCCATGTAAACGCATTAATGACGATGTTGATCCCACAAACGGATAATGAACTGATTACTCCGCCTCACCGGATTTTGATGAACATGTCAACATATTGATTAGTCACTGCCCACAAGTTGCTCAGACAGGACTTCCTAGCGACTGCTCTCCTCCCCTGTGGAACAATGGAGCCAGGGGGAGGAGTGAGAGCCTGGAATGCTCTCCAGATACCTCCTTACATTTGCTCTAGATACTTCCTGGAATGCAGAGAGAAAGTATCTGGATCGCTACAGGCAAATGTCTCTAAAGGACGGTTTGCAAACATAGTGTAGGAGAAAGACGAGCGTGTAACAATGCGAGCAAACAACGGCGTTCATCTTGAGAGGCCCTGCTGCCTTTAGGAGCGTGAAACATGTTTGATGACTGTAGTTGTTCTCGCTTATTATATAAATCTCTCAGGGAGAAAATAATCACAATCGTTAATAAACGGCAGAAGCAAAAGCACAAGTCCAATTAACTTCAGTCTCGCTACGAAGGGATCGGCGCCGCAATCTCAGGGTCGGCCTCAACAATAGGAGGATCGCTGTGGCTCACCGAGATAAGATTCACAAAGGCTTTAACCTTAAATAACTGGGCCGAAGCCATGAAGGCCTCCACGAGTCCAACACAAAGTGAAGGTTCTTACTCAACAGGCCTAACGATAGCCAAGCACCTGGGGCTGGAACAGAACATCTTATCAGGACATCGTAAAAGAAGGATGGCGCAATCTCCTACATTCTGGATCGGATAATACCGATGTATCTTGTGTGAGTTACTAAAGGTAATCGTGGAGCCCTGTTGTGAAAGAAAATAACAGATCTAATGGGAAGTGGAATAAAAAAAAACAAGTGTATTTAATTTGATTCCTTCTTACATTGCAATTCGAAAAAAGTGCATACATTATGGTATGGCGAAAACAGCAGGGGTTTTGATTTAACGGTAAATTCATCAAATAAAATTCCAAATAAACAAAATAATCATAAAAATGTCTTGGGCTGTTGCTAAATAAATAAAAACTTTAGTTCATTGATTTGTAGGCGCCTTTCTACTCCCTTAGGTGCTACATGTCTTGAGTCATACAATATTCACCTGGTGATTATCTGCACCCGTATGGCTGTTGTTGTTGCATAGTCGAATGCTGTGATCCAGAGCTGTGCCCTCAGTTTCAAATCGACTCTGGCTTGTTTTGGACATTTGCAGTCATTGGCCTGCGGTTTTTGGCACGCCTGATGTTATTTCAATTGATTCCTCAAGTGCAATCCATTTTCTTTGGCACGCGTCCTGGCCAGCCTGGGTTGTACGTTAACAGACCTGAAGAATTAATATGACTAACAACACCTAGAGGCACTCCTATAACCACAGACACGGCTGGTGAAAAGTGAACAAAAGGCTACACAAATAATCAGATTAACTGGCTGCCCTTAACCGGTCTCTGAAGTTGAAGCTAAACAATCAGACATTAGTCATCAGCGGACCAATATTATGGCCGCTTGTGGAGAGGAAACATAACATAAGTCTCAAAGGGAGATTGGTATTATACCTAGCGAGGCCATCCCCATTAAGCTTAGATTCCCTCAATGCACTGATGAAAGCCCTCATGAGCAGACCTTCAGTCTCTATCCTTTGTGCGTTCGTGAGGCCGTTCGTATCAGTACCTGACCCTCGCCAGCACTTTGCCCCAGCACCACTTAGCAGCATGCGAAAAGTAGCAAACAGGCTCAAACCGAAAGCAACTTAAACGCTGGCGGCATTAGGCCGACTGGCAGCAGCGAGAGAGGATCTTATAGCAGGTCAACCCCGCACAAGTTCACACTTTCCCATCACATTCACTCTATTATTTTCTACGTTAGCCTTGTGGTGTCTTAGCATGTAACCATCATGCTAACACCTTACAGAGGACGTGCACGAAGTTAGCATGTTTAGATAATACGCAGATAATATGCCTTGTTCAGGTCCAGATGTTGTAACTGTGCGGCTATGGGCATGTTGTGTGCGTCCCGTAAGCCTAAACACGTGTGATTTTGAGCTTTTACAATCGCCTGAGTGTGATAGTATGTTGGAGCGCGTGGGAGCTGACACGCATCTATGTGTGACATTGGCTGCCCCGTGTGTGTAGTCTGTGTGTGTGTGCGTGTGTGCGCGTGTGGAAGCACACTCCGAGAGCTTGCTGTAAAGTCGTCATATTGGATGACTTAGAGGCAGCTTTTAAACTCCTTTCTTCACACACACACACACACACACACACACACACACACACACACACACACACACACACACACACACACACACACACACACACACACACACACACACACACACACAAGGGGGCGGGGGGGGGGGGGGGGGGTCTAATTAAGTAGACGGGGCAGAGACCACATTTCTTAAATGCAACGGCAGATATTGCCAGTGGGAAATGTACAAATTTAAATAGGGAGGATCAAATATTAGAAATGAAGAGGGAAAGGAGGAACATGAAACGGAAACAGCAGACGGACTCATTTGCCAATATAAAAACATTATGAGCAATAGGTCTCTCTGGGGATTCACTCTGTATTCCAGTTATGTCTATGGCTTGCAGATGGCTTGGTTGTTAGAGGCAGCCAGCTGTCATCACGTCATCAATTGTGACTCTTTTCAATTCATGTTAAAAGATGCAAGAACACTTTCTCAGAGACGTGGAAACTGCCAGACATCAGTTGTCCATCTCTACAAAACAAAAAGTAAACATTCCATAAAAGTTTGCTAAAAAACATTAATTACACAACTACAAGAGAATGGCCCTTGGAGACTTTTCACACTTTTCCACATGAATGGTAGTGGAAGACACTTGGCTAGCCAAGACACTAATCCTTGCCTAAAGAATTGAAGAATGTACAAAAAACAGACTCAAACTTTGTCAGAGTCAATATTCATATTCAATATTCACATAATATTTTCCTCATCTTATCTTTGCCACAAAAAGTAGTGTTTGCAAAAAAATAAATTCTCACACTTAGTACCTTGCAAATGAAAGGCAAACTGTTCAGCGCTATGTTTAGCAGGTTCTCGTGGCTGTGCATAAACGAACGCCGTAGCCTGTCACAATATCATATATTAACACAAACCTTGAAACCTTGAAAGAGCAGGAAATATTGTGGTAATCCGTGTGGCTCCATAAATGGTACAGAAGCAGAGGCAATTTTATTTTTGTCCTCCCATTAAATCAACTACCGCAAACCAATTTGCAGTCCATGCTGAAATACATCTCAGTGATAAATTGGGAGGCTCATACTGAGCCCAATCATAGCACACTTAGGTTTTGGAACTATCTAGAAAGCATGAACGCAATGAAATGGTAACCCAGGACTGCTATTTTTTCTGCAACTGCTCATCGCACTGACATAGAAATAAATCTGAGATGTATGGAAGTCTGCCATGAACCTCGGAATATAAATACAAGGTTATCTATTCCAGCTCAAAGCCTTTCATACATTCCAATTAAAATGAATACCAAGTGAGCCATCTGTAAATATAAAAGGAAGCCCCTCATTATTGGAGCTGGATCTAAATGGCTCTTTAATAATAACCTTATTAGAATGAACCATAACGATTAAGTAATTTATTCACTTTTAAGACGAAAACATTAGGGCTGTAACGATACGCGTATCAAACCGAAAATCGCGATACTCAAAGCCACGAACCTGTCTCGCGGTGTGAGAAGGCAGAAGCGCGATATGCCCTTTCTAACTCTTCGGTCAAATTGTCCGATTGACATTTGCTAATAATTTGTCTAAATAATAGTCTGCTGACAGCGCCCCCTCCTATCGATGCCGTAAATATGTGACGAGATGCCCTCTCTGTGATCACAGCTCTCCGTGGCTACGGAGGATTGCATTTCTCCACAGCCGTCGAAGTCCTCATATGCGATATGAACGACATTTATCCAGAGTGGGCCAAGCGCGAAAAAAATTGCCTGTGTGATCCTGTCTCTATTGTTTTGTGTGATTTGACTGGCAGTTTGTCTGCTTATAGGTCGGAATGAAGCGGCCACCGATTATTGACAAGATGGGTACTTTATTCTACCGGACTCGTTCGCTTCTTCACTAGACACACGCGCTACCGCTCGCTCTCCTCGCTCGTCCACTCACTCGCTGACGTCACTCACACACGCATACGCACACTGCCATTCTCGCGCACACACATATGCTACTCGTAACACTATGCCTCGTTATTGCGACGTTCATGTTTTTCCTCATCTATTGAAAGTTAGGCTATTAAACATGTTGCATTCTATACGGCCTGATTATGTCATTATTTAAGCTACATAGCCTAATAAGAAGCGCTAATAAGGATATTTGAATAAACCAACCAAACGGTTAAAGGGGCCCTATTATGCCTACCAGCAAAAAGCATCCTCCAACTGCAATCTTTGGTTATTTCTTTATTAATTTAGCTATACTTTAATAGGATTCTTTCGGTTCAAATCTGTTCGGTGTTCCAAATTATTTGTTATTAAATGTTACATTAAGATAATTGGTATTTAAGTGTTGTTTAAATAAAATGCTTTTTAAATTTAAAAGAATCGTGGGATGTATCGAACCGTGGGTCAACAATCGTGATACAAACCGAATCGTGAATTTGTGTATCGTTACAGCCCTAGAAAACATGCATCCTGGTTATAATTAACAAATTGTGCGCCATATTATATTCTATGTGAAAAGCGATTGGCCTTTAGAATAAGCTCTGATTAATAGCTTTGAAGAAGAATACAAGATGGCCGTCTTGTTGTTGGATCACGCTAACTAGTTAGTGTTCTAGCAGGTATCAACACTCAAGATATCAACTTCAACTGATTTAGTTACTGCGATAGACATTGATTCAATCCAAAAGCTGTAGGTTGAGTTCCCACCGAAAGCCAACCTCGCCTTCAACTTTCTTTTCTATTCCTCTGTGGTTCCTTTCCTTGCATTTCCCTTTGTTTGTTTCTCCTTGGCAACATGTCTGTTCAGTATCTCCTGTGTTGACCTCAGTATGAAGGGACGGTAAACATGGCCGGCTGACTGGGTGACATGGGTTTCAGCTGTGGCATCATGGATTGTATTAGGAACAAGAAGCACAGGCAAAACACCATCCATACATCGCTCCATCTCCCTTTACTGTCTGGGTTGTTGTGGCGAGAGGATACATCAGTTGATATAGGTTTTGTTAACATTAAACACCAAATGCTTGCTGGTCAGTCTTCGTATGTTGGGGTTGTATAGGGATTCATGCATCTGAATGTTTTTTTAAGCAGTGTGCAAGCCCTCTGAATGTGGTGTTTAAACATTCAGCGACTATTTTAATATGTCAAACAAAGCCAAGTCAAAGATTTCCCCAGCTTCACAGAGCAAGCGAAGCGATATTCAAACCCTTCATATTTTTGAGGGCACTGAGCATATCAAGGTTTTAACAATGCAAACTTCCCCTATGACAGTAAAAGAGTCCACTGCTGTGTAGGGAGCGAGTGCAGCTCGGGTTGGGCGCGCTGTACCTTTAAGAACGCCGACCGAGTGAGATCAGCGCTACCGAGTACCTATTCAAGTTAAATCAATCAGGGCAAAATGTCGCTGCTTGGGGGGTGAGAGAGCATGCTACAGTGTACGTTAGAGAGAGAGAGAGAGAGAGAGAGAGAGAGAGAGAGAGAGAGAGAGAGAGAGAGAGAGAGAGAGAGAGAGTTCTTATGGTTTATGGTTAACCCTCTGTGGATTTCAAAACGGAGGTTTCGACAACTTCAAGTAATGTTTTTTTGGGATAAATTGGAATTTTTCACCATCTTTGTTGGCAAGCATTTTTTGGCATGTCAGACACCTTAGTATTGAAACCATTTATGTTAATTAGGTACTATTTACTGGAAGATATTACAGTATGGTGCAACGCACGCACGCACGCACGCACGCACGCGCGCACACACACACACACACACACACACACACACACACACACACACACACACACACACACACACACACACACACACACACACACACACACACACACACACACACACACACACACACACCATTATTTCCCTTGCATACATTATTATTGTTGTTATTCTCCTCAGTCATCAGCATTGCCAATCAAGTTGTTTACACTCTCTCGGTGTCATTGACAGGTCACCCTGTGCCAATATCACCCCTGGGGTGCTCGCTGTGGCGGTGGGCACCCCAGGGGTCACATCCTCCTGCCGGTGACACTCGTTGCTAAGACAACCAGAGTTTAGGAAGGTAATCACAGGTGCCTTCTCCAAGACACACGACGGCGGTCTCCCACTACGGGGAAGGACTGGGATAGCCTGGAGGTTAGGGATGCAGCGAAATGAAAATTCTTGGGACGAAAACGAAACCGAATATACTGAAGCAGTTGGCCGAAAGCCGAAAACGAACACCAAATGGGGCTTTTGCTGTTTTTCATTAGTTTCATTTATTCATTTTAACAGTTGCGCTCGGCTCTTTTTCCATCTCTGTGTATGGTCCCTTAGTTTTTTACAAACTGACGTGCGGCTCTTTCTTAATCTCTATTTTGATGAAGCGCACTCGGCTCATTCCACACCTTTTTTTGTTTTTTTCTCACATCATCAAAAATATAAATGTTCGGTATTTTTTTTCGGGCTTTTTTTCTCCTTCGGCTGAAACCGGTGGCCGAATTTGCGTGCATCCCTACTGGAGGTCAAAGGGATGGGGGTTGGGAGGTAGGGAGGGGTTTTATCTTGTGTGCTTCATTAAATATTCGGAATAAATAATAATGCTGAAATTAGGTTTTCACTTATTTTTTGCGACTGCAGATACATTTCTGTTAATACAGATTACAGATATCAAAGTCAAGTACCGTTCATCCATTTCGGCCTCAATCATAACAAAGTAAAAAGAAACAGGTTTGGTCAAATCAGAGTGACATTGGTTGCAGGCTGTTCTTCAGCAGATACAAGCACACGGTTACAAAGTGATCAAAGCTTTGTTCACGCGCTCATAGGCAATAACAAGATGGCCTGTCGTTACAGACATCGTCTTTCAGTCAGAAGGACCCTTTTCTGCGGAGAACCGTGCAGCGGCGCGGATCCGCACGACAAACTAGGCCGTCCAAGACGCCGTCGACCGCAGCAATCGATCTACTGGAAAAATTCAGAACCTCGCCTTGCCCGGCATCTTGCCAAACACGCTATGAAGACCACATGTTCTGAGATCATGTCTATGAAAAGGAAATATATACAGTATGTCGTTCATAGAATAAAGTACATACATCATCATACATGTTCAGTCTTATGTGATGATCGGTGGGTTGGTAGTAGGGCTTTGACTTTTGGCCAAAAATCATATTCGAAGTTCGTTTGTTTATTAATATTAGTATTCGAATATATTCGAATATCTATTAATAATATTTTGACTATTAAATGCCTTCAGTAATACCTGGGCTGAATCCGAATACTTAGTACATACTATTTATGTTCAGTGTCTACTACTTGATGCTCAGCTATGCGTAGAACGCCTAGAACGGTCTACAGCTATGCGTAGAAAGCCTCTGAACTCTTCCGAACACCGCCGTAACTCCACCGGATGTTTGGAGATGACGTGTCTCCCCTCAGATGCCGGCAAAATTACCTTGATAAGTTACCTGTTTTCCGTCTTGTCATCGTTGCTATTAAATTAAAAATGTCTCTTTTTACTTAATCACTTACTTTACTTTTTTACTCTTTTTAATGTCTATTTTTTCGCCGCTTTCTATGACGTCTTTCTAAGCCGCTGTTGGTAGTGTCGGGTCAGCCATCTCTTCTTCGTTCGTTACGTAGTGACCTACCGTTGTATACTGTGGCGGTAGTACGCATTCGGAAACGTTTTCCGTACTACACAATGCACACTGAGCATTCGGACGCGCTATATTTGTGTCGTACTACAAAATGCATACTATAAGTATGAGTATTCGGATTCAGCCCTGGATTGGGCTTTGCGAGGTTTGTTTACAGGCGTTGCTGTGGTTACCGGTCTTCCGTGTTCCAACGGTTTATTATGTTTCTAATAAATCGCTGTCTAATCAATACTTCATTCACTGCCTCTTCCGTGGTCATTACAATATTATGAATAGACTGCATGGGTTCTCCGACGTCTCTCCCTCTTGGCCTGCCCATAACAGGTTCGAATATTAAGGGCTGCCTAATATTCGTTCGAATTTTGATTTTTTTTTTTGATATTCGAATTATATTCGAATCACGAAGTTCGAAGTCAAAGCCCTTGGTAGCGGCCGGCTACAGTTCAGAGCTCAGAGGGCCGATAGCAGCAGGAGGCCTGTCGTTGGGCACTCACAGACAGCCTAGGAGTCCACACAGGTGTGAGGCATTCCCAGCTGCTGCTGATCAATAATCAATAATCAAGGCCACCCCATGTTTTCTGATACACACAGTCACTTGGATCAGGTATGCAAATGAGATGTTAATGTTAATGTTAATTTAAATGTAAATGGTTCCGTGAACCGAAAGAAAATAAACTGATATGTCCTGGCCCAACCAGGCTCATTCAATCTGGCCCCCTAATCATCCTCCTGGATAATTGGCTGACTCATTCATTCCCTCACTCTCCACCTCAAGCTGGTGTGTGGTGCAGACAATCTCATCACAGATGATGTCGGAGGTCCGGAATTTACACGTTTGTGGGTCGATTGTGTCTAGTGAATGTCCTTTTACGTCAAGCACGTCGCAGATTAACGTCAGGAAAATCAAGATAAACAGAATATCTCTGTAAAATGGCGTCACCTATTGACCTGACGATTGCTCAGTTTCGTCGGAACGCGCAGCATTTTCCCATAAGAATTGTGAGGAGAAAAAGACGCATCGATTAAACACTTATTCCTTAAACTGCCGGGGAAGAAGAGCCTTTGCTCTGTCCTTTCAATAAATCTACTCAGAGGACTCCAATATAGTGGAGTTTCACAAGTGTAAAATCCAAGCGTAAAATGTCATTGTGAGTGCCAAGCACTGACAATAGCAAGGTTAACCCATTCTCTGTATACAACCAAGATAGCTGGGATAAGGCCTAAAAAAAAAAAAAATGTTTGGTTCCTGTTGGTTGTCAGTTGAGGTCATGGGTAGGTAGGGAATTTATTTTATTTTATTCCAGCAGCGAATGATAGGTAGGTTGTTTTCATTTAAAAACGAGAAAATTTGCTCATCCTTGTACAGAATGAAGAGGTGCTGTACCAAAACGTAATTATAGTTTGCATCAATTTTTTTTTTTTTTTTTTTTTAATAAAGCTCATAAAATAATTTGGATTGCACATAAATTGACAGGGTCGGTCGGAAACCGGAACCAAACAAGGCCTAAGGTGCTACACTACTGTGTGTCACTCCCCTTCTTTTGTGCGTGCCACTTTGTGTCACTTGTACATTTATCTTTGTAGTTAGGGGCACAAAAAAAAGTAACTGGACGTCATGAGTGAAGACATCTTATAGTTATTTTGCTGTTAAAGTAAAACATTAACCGCGCTGTTGGGCAAGCTACTTGGAAAGTGTATCGAGCCAAGCTACCAGTTGCTCCCCATTAAAATAAGCGTCGCTACACTCAGAGAAGTAGCAGGCTGAGCTACAGCAACATGACAACCCTAGTTTACTACTAGGTATTTGTTTTTAATGTTGAGACAAACTTAAATCTATTGACTTGTTCACATGATTGGACAAAGTCAATGCTATCTCAAGGAACAATACTGTTTGGCAACAGATAGGCCCGCAAAATATTATTCAGTTAAACATTTTATTACAGAATAAGCTATGTGCTCTTTGCTCCAAAAACATCTGCTCCACATAATAACACAACACAGGGGGGGGGTGTGTGTGTGTCTTTGAGCGACACTTTTTTGCCATATTTCCATCATGTTTCGAGGTGGGTGTGTGTGTGTGTGTGTGTGTGTGTGTGTGTGTGTGTGTGTGTGTGTGTGTGTGTGTGTGTGTGTGTGTGTGTGAGTCTGTGTGTGAGTATGTGTGCGCGACACACTCTCTCTGCCATATTTCCATCTAGTTAACTCAAGCTCTCTGCTGACTGTATTTCCCTGCAGCAGACAATTCTCCCTTAATGATCATTCCCTCTTTAATTTCAGCACGCAGCAGAAAACCTCAGCTGTGCTCGACCTTCAGAAATGCTCAGGAAAATGTAGAAAATGTAGCTTCTGTGTTTCAGAAGGTAAAGCGGTTTGGCTGGTAACCAGAAGGTTGCTAGTTCGATCCCCGGGCTACTTCTAGCTGAGTGTCGAGGTGTCCCTGAGCAAGACAACTCAACCTAACTGCTCCAGACGAGCTGGCTGTCAACTTGTCTGGTTGACTCCGCCGTCGGTGTGTGAATGTGTGCAAGAACGGTTGAATGCGAGGCAATATTGTAAAGCGCTTCGAGTGGCCGCTGGATTGAAAAGCGATGTTTAAATGCAGTCCATTCAGCGCAACCTGCAACATGCACTCGCTAGCGTGAGAATTTCACCATGTTTACTACTCAAGAGAGGAACGAGGAGATTACCTTGCGTTAACGCCAACGTTTCATTCTGCCAGCCACGGTCGAATGCAACGTTGAACGATGACCGCCATCGCTACTCAGTATTGGTTGTGGATGAGTCCGAGACGTCGGAGAGCCCAACGCCATCGTGCCTGGGTTCGTAAGGCCATCCGGAGGGGCACACAGCCCGGTGGAGTCCATGAGCTGTGTGGGTTGGGTGACCACCTGCTTCTTTGACTCACTGGAGAATCTAAACGCTGATAAGGCTTCCACCACACAGCTTGAGCTGCGAATGAGGCGGATTGTGCGACGCTCGGACGTGTAGAAATCACAAAGATTGTGTGTTGTTTGTGGCGCGGCATTCGCGGCGGGAATATAACGAAGAATGTTAATGTGGTTTCGCTTATTCTCAATAATACAAGGTAAGGTTTTGTGGTCAAGTTAAGAACAATTTCATCGCAAACGATTGAATATCGCCCTAGCCTAATGTTCAGATAATACAGCACATGCAGCATTATACTTAAGACAAACAAAACATACAAACAACAGACTGCATGTGTTTCTGTAGTCCCTAATCCATCCATCCGTCTCTTTTTCTGTCTGTCTGTCTGTCTGTCTGTCTGTCAATCTCGCGTTACTTTTCGACATTTCGGCCACAAACTTTAAAAATCAAACGTAGCACTCGTAGACGCTTTAAAACACGGGCACAATCCAACCCGGCATCAATATTCCGTGTCATCCGCACCGGCAATCCCCCTTTCTCAACCCCGATTTAGCACCTTTACCAGGTCCCCGCTGTGGCTGTGCTGCGACCGGAAGCGGGGGACATTCCCCGGGAAGGGGCCCCACGTAAACATGCCCCTAACACGGGGCCACAGCGCTCCCGCCGCGCTGTGCATTGAGTGCATTAGCTCCGTAACAGCGCGCTCCGGTCATAATCCCATATCTGTGCTCTTAACCAGAGCGGCTTCACCTCATTCATCATATCCTGCTCTCCCTTCCCCGTCTGCCCCGCCGCCTCCTCTTAATCCTTCCACTAATTGCGACTAATGCCCAGCCCTTTCTTCCTTCCTCAGCCCCCGCTAGCGCCCGGCCGCCCCCTCCCCTCCCCTCCCCCCGCCTGGACCTGTCCCTGCCTCTCCTTTCCTCCCTGTGTGCACCAGAGCCTGACGTAACATGCGGCGGCCATGCTGACTGTGATCAAGGCATTAGCAGCAAGCCTTTGCAGCCATGGTTATGTAACCAGTCCCCCCCTCCCCCTATCCCCTCCCTCCACACCCACCCTCCCACACGTGTCTCTCTCTCTCTCTCTTTCTAGCTAGCCGTCTATCTGTATCTCTCTCCCTCGCGGGGAGGCAGGGCCTATGCCCCCCCCCCTCTCCAGACCCTATAGACAGCCAGGAGGCCCTGTGCGTGGGCATTGAGGCCGCGGAGGCGCTGGGAAGCTGGAGAGCATGAGCCGCGTCAAACGAGGTCAAGCCCAGGCACCTGCGGCTGCGTGGACTGCGGTGACCTCCGCTTGTTTAGGTTTATTCCTTGGGTTTTTTTTCCAACGCGGCGACGCAGACGATAAATAGGATTAAGTACGTATGGTTGGAAGCCGAGCTGGGTGTACTTTATGTCGAACATGGCTGGGTACAACTGATGGTACAAAACAACGCAAAACACGAATGTACTGTTGGGAAAACAGCACTTCTATCATTTCCTTATAGTCAGACTATTTAAAGTGAACAGGCTTCTTATATAGAAGACACGTCCAAGTTTGATCGCAAACAGACGTGCACCTCAAGCTGTATTATATAACAACCCCCCTCAAACACAACTTTTATTTCGCTTATATCAGCGATTATTTAATTTTTTTTGTTTCATTTCTACCAAACGATGACAAATTACGTCCACTGTTCTTAGTTTAGATGGGATACCTCCCTTGGGTGTTTCTGAGCGCGGAGACTCCGGAGAAACGAACAAAAGCTGCAATGTTTTGCTCCCACTCGCTCGCTGCCGAGGGAACCACACTATGCTGAACTTCGGGGCCATAGACGTCCCCATTGTTGTTCTGTAGGCGCGTTATAACGAGACACAGATCCATCTCGCTGCAAAGCGCTACAGAAACCACAGTTGAGGTGAACTCAACCACCACCAGGCAGACTTTTTGTTCTCCCAATGAACATCTGTGTAAAGCCAGCCCCGATTTGCATGAACCGAAGTTCATGCAAGTGGGGGAGTTTTCCTTTCTTACATCTTATATATTTACACAAATAAACAAACGCCTTCTATCTAACACCGCCCTAGGTATAGTTCAATCAAGTCCATTGCACGTGCCTTCACGTTGCAGTCCTCACGCGTCATGATCACAGACGACTGCTAATTAGCTATGCACAATGTGTGCCAATTAGCCTGCGCCCAACCAGCTCTCAGCGTTGAAGCTTCATGACGGCTCATTCCAAAGATCTCCAACAGTACAGTCCATAGGCACCCTGCTGGACACAAGTTCAACGCTTGGCATTTATGCACATGTCATGACAATGGAATGCAGAGCAGCAGAGACCGCGCGAACCACGGGCGCACTTGAGGGGAAATTCCTGTGCCCCCAAAAGTAGTCCGACTTCTACCCTGCTCCCACTTTATACCTCCACGTCCCGTGCGAGGTGCAGCGGGGGTCATCGCGAGAAAATAACACATCACACCGCATCAGAACAAGCCGCCACGAGACGTCGCCTCCACGCGCTGCTCCACATATATCCTACACTTTGCCTTACGTAACCTCATGCCATCAATATATGATGCGGGCTGTGGCTAGTCATGGTGAGGAGGCAGCCATGGAAATGCATAACTGGGGAAAGTCTGCTCCCTCCCCGGGTTAGCGTGTTTTTGCACTCGAACCCCCAATGGTCTGAGTTATTCTCCGGTACCGACTGTGTCGTAAACATTTCCCGCCGTACAGTGTGTCGGCCGATGCTGTTGGAAGCTGGCTAACGTGACACACACACATACACACTCACACACACACGGGGGGGCCACGAGAGTTAACGCGAGGACAGCCGGCGGGACTCACCTTGCAGCGGGACGCGGGGAGCAACCGGCGCTCGTGGACCGTCTCGTCTCTGGTCGAGTGGGCTGGCTGCACGCGCCCGGCAGGAGGATCACTGTCGGGGGGGGTCGCGATACATTTCACCACCGATGCCAAGGTGACCCAGGAGGGTGTTAAACCTTACTGGGAAAGGAGGGGGGGGGGCACGAGCTGGAAGTCGACAAAACAGGAATTCGGCTAGGTTAAACACGCGCCACATACATGAAAAAAGCTCGCGAGCTAAAGGTGCGCGAGCGTCAGACACTATGAATCCATTCTTGGTGCAGTCGTTCCGTGCGTTCTCGGTACGTGTTGAAATAATAGCACCGCGTTACGTTCGGGAATGCCAAGTCCATGGCTACGAGCTACGAGGAAACTCTACGGCTTTAGCTCTCACCACTCGCTCCACCCCCCTGCATGTACAGTATGGTTGAATGCGGGTCAAGAGGAGGAGTGGAAACAAGAGAGCAGAGGAGGCTTGTTTGGTGATCCGGTGCAACGACGCCCCCTAGCGGCCTGCGGTGGGGGTTTGTTTTGCAGCAGCGGTTGCGTTATCCGCTGTTTATTATTTCAGCTAATCAGCGATTCCCCGACCTTCCTCCGTTGGCAGACTGCCAGTGATTCCGAGTAATGTATATCATGCTTGACTTTGGCATCGTGTTTTTAGACCAAGGTTGGAAATATATATCTGCAGTTTCCCCCTCTGTCCAAGAGTTCCCAATAATTGGATTCTAATTTCCCACAGTATAAAAAACAGAATAAAGCAGTATAAAAAATAAAGTATAAAATAGCAAGCATGTTTCGCCTCTGCTGGGGTCGTTTTCCCTTATCACAAGAACACGTGGACTTTACGAAATAGAACTAGAACTGCTAGTCTTATTGAGTATATGTTAGTGTTGGATTTTCATTTGCATAATTTATTTTAGGTGTATTTCGAATCAGCATGAAATGAATAACAATAAAGACGTTGACACTGACTGCAGTAAACTATGGCATAAGGTATAGGCCTAGTGGGTCACAACTGAGTTGAAATGTGTGTGTGTGTGTGTGTGTGTGTGTGTGTGTGTGTGTGTGTGTGTGTGTGTGTGTGTGTGTGTGTGTGTGTGTGTGTGTGTGTGTGTGTGTGTGTGTGTGTGTGTGTGTGTGTGTGCGTGTGTGTGTGTGTGTGTGAGGAGCAGAAAGGGCTAGAGTTGTCCATTACCTGTGCATCTGTGATTTTATTGCAATAATACATCTTGCATGATAATACACCCACACACACATAAATCGTTAGGGGTTTGGAACACAAAAAAAGAGCGTCGGTTGGACAATAAGCACGGACCACTGACATGGGCAGGAAAAGAACACACGTTAGTCACGCTGAACTGAATAAAACCGAAATGTACTTACACACACACACTCCCCTCAACACAGTCGCATGCTGAAGCTTACATATAGGGAAAAATACACGCATGCACACACACATACACGCAGCCACACACGCACACACACTTACACTTCGAGAAACATGGATTCAAATAAATATTTCGCACAAGAATATCTATCACGTGTAAAAAAAAAAAAAAACATTTTCACACGATAAGTGCTGGAAAGGTGTGTGTTGTTTAATTGAATCTAAACACTGAAGATGCCTCACTTTACCTAGCACTGCACTGCACGCCACAGACAACCTTCAGTAATCCACAAGGTACTCTGGAACAGCAGACTCAACGTCCCTCGAAGCGACCGGTAGGAGCATCACACCGAAATATGTCCTAGGTACTCAATTGTCTTTCCATTTTTTGAATCACTTTGTTTTATACACTGTATTTTTAATATATATATTTATATACTATATACAAACAAGAATTGTTTTCTTAAATACATTTAAAGGGTTTACATTTACACGTTAAAACAACATTTCGTTTTTATGTATATTTTTGTCCCGACACACTTCACGTCCGACTCCGGCGGGGTTGAGAGGTGGAAATGTGAGCGGGTTTGAGGTTTCCAGTCATCAGTATACCACGTATAAACCCTATGGCCTGGCTAAGGTTGCATAAGAGCATGAACATATTGACCAAACTCTAACTCGCGGCGGGCACAAGAGATATATGCTACAACAAATACGGGAAGCTAAAAACATACATGGCTACTATTTATTTTCAATGCACAACGCACAAGACAGCACTTTATTTAACCTTTTTTGTGATATCCTTTTTCAAATATCAGTATGTATCTATCCATATATATATATCGATAGATATATCGATAGATATATTATACATGATGTTCTTAAACAGTAAAAGCACAATTCTCAACAGGTTTCAGTGATATGTCAATTTGGGCTGTCAATCTGTCGGCATGGAGACGAGGAGGCGGGGCGGGTTGGTCTTGGCTGGGACTGGATGCTCATAACATGCTAATAGGAAGTCAGGCCGCTGCTTCTCCGCCCTCTGACCCCCGGCGGGCCCACAGGTGGAGGGTGGAGGCGTGTGCGTGGATCCCTGGGCCGCGGTGGGCCGGGTGGGCGGAAAGGTCGCTCCTTTCCCTTCCTCGCACGTCGCGCTTGGACGGTCGGTCCCATCGGAGCCCTCCTCCTCCTCCTCCTCCTCCTCCTCCTCCTCTACTCTCTACTCGTAGCAGGCCCGGCCGCTGCAGCAGAGGAAGGTGTTAGTGAGCTGCTCCAGGTCACGTGGCGCTCGGCCTCTGATCGGGGTGGGCCAGTGAGTGAGGGGAGTCGTGGCACAAGACAAGACTGAGTTGTAATCGCCCTCGACAGCGTCAACGTTTGAACAAAGCAGAACAAATAGTACCGTGATGTCTCTGATAGTTGTCTGAAGACAGAAGTGTCATCATGAGGGATTGACTTTGGACAAATGTGATCAATGGGGTT
>NC_044049.1:25261122-25271122 GCF_902167405.1 Gadus morhua | reverse complement strand
GTCAGAGAACAACTTCCATCTTTTAGCATACTGTGCACTGGTAGATGGTGCCCTGGCACTCAGAATGGTATTCGTGACGGTCGCAGGAGGGGAGAGGGAGACCAAAGGGAAGTAGCCTGAATTGAAAATGACGGCCGCGAAAGGCGAACCGAAGGAAGTGATGAAGCCACTCTCCCCTTGTGACCACCCACAGCGGGTCGGATGAGGTGAGCATGTGGAATGGTAGGACCTTCAGGAACCTGTTGAGTCCCCTGAGGTCGAGAATGGGGCGGAATCTGCCATCTTTCTTTTTTATGAGAAAGTACCTTGAGTAGTAAAGTACCCTCTGGGGTGCAGCAGAGGATCCACTGGCTCGATTGCCCCCTTGGCCAGGAGGGTGGACAACGCCTGGTCAAGAGCTAATGCCTTTGCCGGGTCGTTGACGACACTCATTTTGACCCGGCTGAAGGCTAGGGGCCGGCATCGGAACTGCAATTCGTACCCTTGGGTCAAGGTGGAAACCACCCAAGGGTCTGAAGTACTGGCAGCCTAGTAACTGAGCTGCTGCTGGGAAAAACAACCGACGGCCGGCCTAATGGGCCTAGCGCCTGCCCCACCGGCCTCCTGAGGCTCTGGGGGGGCGCCGGTTGGGTTGTGGGGCACGAGGCTGCCAGGAAGGTAGGCGTTCGGGGGCCCGAAAGCCACCCGGAGGCTGTTGAGCAGGCTGTTGAGACCTCCGTAGGCCACCAGAGTAATCAGGTGGCTGAGAGCGCCGCTGGGGGACAGCCGAGGGGCCCCCAGGCCTGTTACGAGCGGACACACTCCTGTTTAGACCGGACAGCTGCTGCCTGGTCTGCCTACCTCGGGCAGCCCCCTCCATTGCTTCCAGGGCAGCTGACCCAAAAAGCTCCCCTGGTTCCACCGACACCGCTCAGAGGACCCTCCTACACGTCTCCGTCAGTGGAGACTGCACAAGCCACACCTGGCGGCGAGTCTGTACGAGGGTGGATGCAGTGCGCCCTAACTCCCTTGACATTTGGGCAAAAGCCTGCAATGAGGCTTCACTTAGACTCTGCAGCGACGGCTCGACCTGGGCCTGCTGCAGAGAGGTAGAAAGACCCAGCAGCAGGTGGGAAAGGGAGTTCCCAATACGACCCATGCGTGCCGCAGCGTCGTAGGCCTTTGACAGGAGGTCGTCTTTGACCCTGCACTGTGGCCGAGGACACCTGGCATTTGGCCTCAGAGCCTCATCAGGAGCCAGAATTAGGGGGGCGAGAGCAGGCTCGACTGATGGCATGCGGCCCAGCCCAAACTGTGCCACATTCTGCATGGCAGCCAAGGTCCGGGCATCCGACGTTGAGTGGGAAAAGGCCCTAGTCTCCCTCTAGCAAGCATGAAGCTCCTTTAAGTACCCCTCTGAAGGAGGGGCGGAGAATGTGGCCGGGGCAGGGCTGCGCTTGAAGAAGGCGCTGGCCTGGACTGACTCCGTCTGCGCAGCATCGAGCTTTAGGCGAGCTAGAGCCATCCGCAGGACGGCCGCCATGGAGGTGTCTGCTGCCCCCTGCAGAGAGCTTTGTGCAGAGGAGCAGGAGGCCTCGTCCAATATGTGGGAGGCATCACCCTCTGCATTAGAGAGGGCATCGTCAAACTGAGACGAGGGAGGGCCAGGCTGTAGCCCAGTCAGCCCCTGACCAGTCCCAGGCTGAAGGGCCAGGAGGAGGGACCGTATTCGCTCCATGTCGGCCACCAATCCGTCCACCTTGGAAGCCAGCCCGCCCCTTGCCTTCTTTTTGGGGGGGGGGTACCCATAGCCGCAGCCCCATCATGCCAATGCCGCCCAGAACGACCGGGCTGACTGGGAGGGAGGCCCATTAAGGCAGAGGGATCGTTGGCTGTTGCCCGAGTTCTCCATCTCTGCCAGCCTAGCCACTCTGAGCGCCCAAGGCAGGAGGCTGCAGGTCCTACAGGCGCTGTCCGTGAGGCTCTCCCTCAAATGCTCGAGGCCGAGGAAAGGAGGGCAACTGTCATGGCCGTCCTCAGGCTCAAGAGGAGCCGTACAGGCGACACATAGGTGGGCCGTTATGGAGCCAGCCACCGGCAGCGTCACTGGGAGCGAGAGGACTTCTCTCGCCAGTAAATTGAAAAAATAAACAAATTAATTAGCCTGAGCGTGATCGCTGCTACTAATTGTGGATCAAAAAAGGGCCAAATGCGGCGTTACCGGGAGCGAGAACACTGCCTTCACCAGATAATTAAATCAACCGATATTAATTAGCTTGAGCGTAATCGCTGCTGCTAAAAGAGGGAAGCCAAACTAAAACGTTACTGGGAGCGGGAGCGAGAGCACCGCCTTCCCCGGAAAGTTATAAGGAAAATAAATTGATGGTTAGAACAGAGCAAAGCTAACGGCTAACACACCAAACAATAACAGAGCAATGAAGCAAACGATAAGCTAGCCACAGCCTCAGGACGGGTTACCGGTGGCTCCAGCTGTCAGCGGATTTCCTTCCTTTCTCTAAACAACGGTTCAATACGGTACCTGCGCAGCGAGAAGATGTAAAGGAACAGATCCTCTGACGACACCGGAAGCTATAGCCTTCCCGGTGTCACGTGGGGGTCACAGGTGACTATGTTGGTATTAGGTACTCGAAATGCGCATGCACGAGGTGGAGACATCCAGTTCTTTAAGCACCGCCTCTGGCGGTCAGTAGGGATGAAATAGAACTAGACTCAGTGTTTCCTGGTACTCCAATCCAAATCCATTCCTGATATAAATGCAATACTATAGTAGTACTTAACGCCCTCAATGTAAATACCATTTCATAGGTCGATAAAACTATGACTGAAACGACAGTACTGTGTGTGTTGGGGTTGGGGTTGGGTTCGATGTGGGGGGGCTGAACTCTGACCTTGGGGGGGGGCTTCTTCAGCAGCACCAGCAGGGCCTGCAGCACCAGGTTGGAGAAGCGCGGGCCGATCGGCACGTAGTCCAGCAGGCGCTCGATGTCGTCCACCACCACGCAGCTCAGCTGGGACTTGTAGGCGTCGTCAAACACCTGGGGGCGGGGACAGGGAGGGACGGAGGGACGGGCAGAGAGAGAGAGAGACGGACAGCAGGTGAGGAAGACTCATGAAGAAGGGGCGGGAGGTAGGAACCAGAGGGCGGGAAATCCACCTTGGTTTGTGAACAAGTAAAAAGCAAGCTGTCAATCACCGGGCTGTGAGTTGCCAGTAGAGCAAGGAGTTTGATGAATGACTTTCCGTTTACCTCCAGTGCAGGTGTTTGTTATAACCACATAATACGGCCGTATACCAAAGTGCAAATGCATCTTTGGGAGGAAATGTATTAAATCTACCTACATGGAATAATGGTCTATATCGGGGTATTTGATCAACTATATCCAATTTGGACCTGATTTAATTTCTGTGTGACCTTTAACAAACATTGGAAGGCATCTCATGTGAAGGGAACATATTATGAGCAGCTTGTTGTTATCAAGAACACTCTTTGTTCAGCTGTACTATCGCTTTGAAATAGTAGACATTTAGAGAATCCTGTGGATTTCAAACCCTCTTTGATATGTGATATGTCCTGTTGTTTTCTATTCCCAGGTTGTGCAGCACTATAACCTTTTGTTGCAGACAGTCCCACCGTGCTTGTTTGCTTTGAAAGTCCCCTGTGGACCAGGGCTCTGCGTACCTTCTTGATGGCCTGGCACTTGGAGATCTCCGAGTGGCCGATCATCTTGTCCGGGGAGCAGATCTTGATGAAGGGGAACTCTGAGTCCTCAGCGATCTGAGCTGCCAGGGCGGTCTTACCGCTGTGGGGGGGGCCTGGAGGGACACGGAGACACACGCTTTGACCTTCTGAGATCAAAGAGCCCAGACGCTCCAATGGAAATCCATATTCAGGCCACACCCCTACAATCCTTAGTCGACGACTGAGTTTATCCACTGACTTTAAGACAACATATTCATAAGGTGTGTCGTGGACACCTCCCTCTGTGACATGTTATGTTTCTTCCACGCTTTTAAGAATAGCTTTAATTATAGTGGTAACGTTGCATCTATGAGTATGCGAATGCTGCATATGCGTGAGCAGTATGTATACGTGTATGCAGAAGCAAGACATGCACGTGTATTTGCACGTGCATGTGCATAGAATGCGTGCACGTGTGCCTGTGCATGTGAATGTGCATGTGCGTGTGTTTGTGTATTTTGCACGTGCATGTGCATATAATGTGTGCATGTGTGCGTGTGCACGTGCATGGTTGTACGTGCATGCGTGTGTGAGTGCACGTGTGTGCGTGCGTGCCCGCCGCCTCACCCTCCAGCAGCACGGACACAAGGGGCGTGCGGTCGCTGTTCTTGGTCTGCTGCACCAGCAGCTCGCCGTCGTCCAGCACCGAGGTGACGGGGTCGCCCCACTTGATGATGCCGTTCATGATGTAGCTGGCGTAGTCCTCCTGGTTGGTGCCGAACGCCTGGGGAGAGGGAGGGGCCTGATTAGCACCGGAGAGCTAACTGCGTGGTCGGCACTGTGGCCTCACGGCGAGAGGGTCCGTGGTTTGATCCCCAGCTGGGACCTCGCAGTGTGGAGTTCGGTCATCTATGACCATACTTAGAGAGAGAGAGAGAGAGAGAGAGCTAGAGAGAGAGAGAGAGAGAGAGAGAGAGAGAGAGAGAGAGAGAGAGAGAGAGAGAGAGAGAGAGAGAGAAGAGAGAGAGAGAGAGAGAGAGAGAGAGAGAGGGAGAGAGAGAGAGAGAGAGAGAGAGAGAGAGAGAGAGAGAGAGAGAGAGAGAGGGAGAGGGAGAGGGAGAGGGAGAGAGAGAGAGAGAGAGAGAGAGAGAGAGAGAGAGAGAGAGAGAGAGAGCGAGGGAGAGAGAGAGAGAGAGAGAGAGAGAGAGAGAGAGAGAGAGAGAGAGAGAGAGAGAGAGAGAGAGAGACTTGTGGAGTTCGCATGGTCTCCCTTGGTTTCCCCCCCGGTTTCCCCCCACCCCAAAATACATGCGTGTAAGATTTGGTGCCCATGATGGGTTCACCGCCAGGGTCACATTTCCTTCTGCGGTTCCTTGTGCTTCTTGCAATGACAGATAAAGAACCTTGAATACTGAACGTTGGAGATGAGTGGGTCGGGATTTGTTGAATATTTAACCGCTTTCGTTTTGGTAACTTGAACCCTTGCGTTATACTATTAAATCACCACTGACTCAGACAACGGAGAGGATGTTATGGCCTTCCCCCTTGCAAGAGGGGAGAGGATGTGTATGCACGGACCACAGAGGGTATGGATGCAAGACAGATTGGGACGTGGTCCACAATCTGCTGAGACACAACAGCTTGACGGTGCTTCTCTCCTCTCATCTGTCCCTGCTCTCGTTCATGTCCTCATTGCGTCCGACTTCATTAGAAATAAGCCTCAATTAATTATGGTTAATGGGCGAGAAACAGAATCTGCACATGGTTATTTCATTAGGGCATTTACCCTCAAAATATTAATGTGTTCGGGAATACGTTGCCATGGAAACCCAGAATCCCAAGTGGTAAATAAATCATTGTGTTCCTGTTTTCTCAGGAAGTCGTACGGTTTGAGAAAGTGGGTCGTACAAACCACAGTGCGGCCAACTTTTTAATGCTCATAATATCTATCACATATGTGGTAAAGTACTGCCATGTAAACATTGAATCTATTCTATACCTGAATCCTCTATCTAAAACATATGCATTCAGGCCATTTTGTACAACTTATAGCTTTGGTACAAAGCATAGACAGTCTTTTTTTGTATAAACCTTATCACAAAGTTGCATTGAACTTATTATCTGTGAACTGACATTGGTTAACGTTTGCATCGCAATCTCCACACGTGGCAAACCAGGGTCAGAAGATATGAAGTAGCCGGTAAATTAAGTATTGAAGGACGCCATTGATTCCTAAATTTCACTTTAAGCATATATACATTAAAAGGAATCCAGGTAGGACATACACTAGTTATAACCACTGACTAAAAGAGGGGCACACTGCACGTGCTCAATACAAGTGTGTACTAAGCTACTGTGTCATAAAGGTGCTGTACAGTCAAGATTTAGATTGAGATCTGACCCTGTGAGAATATCTGTCTTGGAGGGTTGCTCACTTTCTAAATCTTCCAGCTTGTTTCTACTCCCTCCCTTTGAGACTCTCAGATCTTACCCGCAGCACCTGTCACTCTGTGGCTCTGCACGTACCGGCTTGATGTCGTTGTTGAGGGATCCCATGAAGTCAGACCTGCTGACCTGCAGCTTCTCCGCCCGCTCCATGTCCACCTCCACCGTGGACGTAGCCTGAAGGAGGAGAGGGGAGCAGCCTTAGAAACGGTTGTCAGGCACCAACCACTGGTTCTCCTCCATCTGACAAGGCTGTCAAAAGGAGATCAGGAACGGTAGAAGGTTCAGACACATTCTCTTGCAAAGACGGTGTTGGAATATAAAATAAATCTGTAGCAAAATGTCAGCCCTGGGCTTAGAAACAGGGCTTAGCCAGGGCTGAGCCAAACTCTTGGGTCCAATATATCCTGGGGCAACGATCATTCAGGCTAGGTAGTCAGCATCTGATCTCCAATATGTTCTTTTCCCTAATCCTGCATGTTTTAATTAGGTAGTTGATGGGAGTTTCATGCACAGGAATGACTGACTGACTGACTGACTGACTGACTGACTGACTGGCTGACCTTGATGTGGCGGTTCATGGCGGTGGACTGACTGACTGACTGGCTGACTGGCTGTCCTTGATGTGGCGGTTCATGGTGGTGGACTGACTGACTGACTGACTGGCTGACTGGCTGACCTTGATGTGGCGGTTCATGGCGGTGGACTGACTGACTGGCTGACTGGCTGACCTTGATGTGGCGGTTCATGGCGGTGGACTGACTGACTGGCTGACTGGCTGACCTTGATGTGGCGGTTCATGGCGGTGGACTGACTGACTGACTGGCTGACCTTGATGTGGCGGTTCATGGCGGTGGACTGACTGACTGACTGGCTGGCTGACTGGCTGACCTTGATGTGGCGGTTCATGGCGGTGGACTGACTGACTGACTGACTGGCTGACTGGCTGACCTTGATGTGGCGGTTCATGGCGGTGGACTGACTGACTGGCTGGCTGACTGGCTGACCTTGATGTGGCGGTTCATGGCGGTGGACTGACTGACTGACTGGCTGACTGGCTGACCTTGATGTGGCGGTTCATGGCGGTGGACTGACTGGCTGACCTTGATGTGGCGGTTCATGGCGGTGGACTGACTGACTGACTGGCTGACTGGCTGACCTTGATGTGGCGGTTCATGGCGGTGGACTGACTGACTGGCTGACTGGCTGACCTTGATGTGGCGGTTCATGGCGGTGGACTGACTGACTGGCTGGCTGACTGGCTGACCTTGATGTGGCGGTTCATGGCGGTGGACTGACTGACTGGCTGACTGGCTGACCTTGATGTGGCGGTTCATGGCGGTGGACTGACTGACTGGCTGGCTGACTGGCTGACCTTGATGTGGCGGTTCATGGCGGTGGACTGCGCGGCCCGGACCAGCCCCTCCAGCTCTGCGCCGCTGTAGTTCTTGGTCTCGGCGGCCAGCTCGGGGATGTCCACGTCCCCGGAGAGCAGGCCGAAGCCTCGCATCTTATTGGTGTGGATGGTGAGGATCTGAACACGGCCCTTCTCATCGGGCAGGCCTGGGGGGGGGGGAGGGGGAGGAGGGGGGAGGAGAGGAGGGAGAGAGGTAGAGGAGAGGAGGGAGAGAGGGACAGAGGGAAAGGAGGGGGGAGAGAGGGATAGGAGAGGGGGGGGGGGAGTGATGGAAAGGGGGAGAGGGAAAGAGGGAGAGAGGGAGAGAGGGGGAGAGGGAAGGGAGGGAGAGAGGGCAGCGACAGGGGGTGAGTCAATTCGAGGGAGAAGTGAACAAGAAAAATAAATTACAAGAACGAGAACAATAATTAAAGACGTATACGATCAATAATGAATAGTTTAATATGAATACGTTTATAATATCATATGTATTTGTTGTGCTGTGGTGTGTCTGAGGAGGCGACGGGCGCAGTACCGATCTCCATCTTGACCTCAAACCGGCCAGGTCTCATCAGGGCATCGTCTATTAGATCAGGCCTGTTGGTCATACCTGGAGCGGAACAAGGGTGGGAAACAGGAGGAGTTAGTTCATCCTAGTCCTTTCCTTCAATTGATATATCTGCATGACCAATGTGAACTAACCCCAACCAAACGAGGGCCTGGGGGGAAGCCCTTTGCCCCGAGGCAAGAGGCTTCAAGGCCAGAGGACATTGTGAATCAAGGGAAGCAGATAGAAGAGATTATTCCTCCTGCTTACAGGGGATGCCTCCTAACCCTGTAGCGTTCGGCTCAGAGAACGCACGCCACCACATGCTGCTGAACTCTCTTCTACAGAAAAATAAACGAGCAGTGGGAGACGGGAACGGGAAGCCTGGCAGAAGATAATCTAATTGATATAAGTGGCATCTATATCGTTCATCAAGCGCTGACCTCGTTTATCGTTGGGTAGGATGGCGGTGTATGGTGATTCAATCAGACAAACCCCATCACATGCGATTCCAGAGGACATGCCATCCGAAGGCTGCCTGGCTTTGGGTCGTTTTTTTTTTTATGTTCCAATTCCCTCTCCTAAAAGGATTACCTTGTTATGGTATGCCACAGACAATTCAATGTTCCCTTTGTGGTCCTTTATCCCCCATGGTTAACCTGTGGGCTGGATACGTCAGTACGTACTCCTAAAGCCACACTCCGTGATTGAGGGTGTTCTGACGTTCTGCTGTAAACCAGTTCACACCACTGGAACTTTCTAAAAGGGTCGTGTCTGGTCACTGATGTGAGATCTGGACTGAGTTTAGGTTGCGAAGAAATGAGAAGAAAGAAATGAGAGGCTGCAAGCCAGGTTTAAGATCAGTCACCATCATCGGTCTTCCATTATCATAATCAGAGAGAGAGAGAGAGAGAGAGAGAGAGAGAGAGAGAGAGAGAGAGAGAGAGAGAGAGAGAGAGAGAGAGGGAGAGAGAGAGAGAGAGAGAGAGAGAGACAGAGAGAGAGAGAGACAGAGAGACAGAGAGACAGAGAGAGAGAGCAAGAGATGCAAAGAGAGAGAGAGAGAGAGAGAGAGAGAGAGAGATGGAAAGAGAGAGAGAGAGAGAGAGAGAGAGAGAGAGAGAGAGAGAGAGAGAGAGAGAGAGAGAGAGAGAGAGAGAGAGAGCGAGAGAGAGAGAGAGAGATGGAAAGAGAGAGAGATGGAAAGAGAGAGAGAGAGAGAGAGAGAGAGAGAGAGAGAGAGAGAACGGTACAGAGATAGACAGAAACTCAGAGACAAACAGAAAGACAGAAAGAGAGAGAGAGAAAGGGACAGAGAGAGCCAGAGACTGTGAGACAGAGACAAACAGAGAGACGGACAGAGAGACACAGGGAAAAAGAGAGAAAAAGGAGTGAGGCCAGAGAGTGCGGAGGAGAGAGAGAGACACAGGACAGCCGCGCACCGATGACCAGGATGTTGTTGAGCTGCTCCACGCCGTCGATCTTGGACAGCAGCTGGTTGACCACCGTGTCGTGCACGCCCGTGCTGCTGGCGCCCGTGCCTCTCTGCTTGCAGATGGCGTCCAGCTCGTCAAAGATGATGATGTGGAGGCCGCTGTTGGCTCCGAGCTGGAGGGGGGGGGGGGGGGGGGGGGGGGGGGCGGGGGGGCGTCGAGAAGACAGGGTTAGAGTGGTGTTTGAGCAGGACAACAAAGGGCACAGGGGGGAAGTCGCGTGCTCTTCCTGTTGCGTTGCGTCGTCAGTCGAGTGCCCCACTCGCTATTGGCTGGTCAACCTCGATCGCTAAGCGCTGATTGGCTACAGCAGAGAGGTGGCATGCTTTGGCGAGAGCGACGCAGGTTGAGCAACAGGTGGTTGAAGGGTACCTGCCATCCGGTGCCATTTGGAATAAAACGTCGTTGAGTGACGGATAATCGTGTTGCCTCTGGGGCGT
>NC_044049.1:25241122-25258622 GCF_902167405.1 Gadus morhua | reverse complement strand
AGAGGAGGGGAGGAGAGAGAGAGAGAGGAGGGGGAGAGAAAGGGGAGGATAGGAGAGAGAGGAGGGGAGAGGAGAACAGAGAGGAGAAGAGGGGAGAGAGGAGGGGAGGAGGAGAGAAAGGGGAGGAGAGGAGAGAGAGGAGGGGAGAGGAGAGAAGGAGAGGAGGGGAGAGAGGAGAGGAGGAAAGAGAAAGGGGGGAGAGGAGGGGAGAGGAGAACAGAGAGGAGAGGAGAGAGGAGGGGAGAGAAAGAGGAGGAGAGGAGGAGAGGAGAGAAGCGATGAAGGCAGAAGAGGACACAAAGAGCTTGTCTATTTATTAAGAAACACTCAAGGTCAGATATCTCTTTAAGCTTGACTGTCCCATCTGGTCCTGTTGTGAAGTTCCTTCCCATCATTATACTGGAGTGGCTTCACAGGGTAACCTTCGAATGAGATCCGACTGAAGCCCCCCAGGCCGGATACATCACAGGCTTCAAAAAGAGAGACCCCAGAGGATGAGGTAGAGAAGCTGAGGATTTGAATTAGAGACTGCAGTACAGATGGGAGTGGGCGGACGAAATAATCAAGTTAAAAATAAAAGCTAAATCTGTCATCAGAGGAGTCCAATTAAACAACAGCCTGATCTTAAGGTTTGCTGTCGGTTGGTAAACATTGTCCAATCTTGAGATGGTATGTCACTCCTTTAAAGGTGAAAATCAGGTTCAATATGGCTTCCTTTTCTGCTGCAAATGTGACAGCTGACTCAAATCCCACGCATGGTTCGAAAACCTGCTCTATCCAGGTCCTGCTTGGTTCGTGGGGGTGAGTGAAGGCCTATGGATGTTCTCCTGCACTACACTGCCCCCTTTTGGAGGGCGAGAGACACTACCACAGAATGTGCTCCTGGTTTTAAAGTCATATGAATCCATCGTAATATCCACACTTGATATGTCTGCGCTACTTGCAACTTAGTTTTCTCGGTTTGGGTTAGTCATTCCTACGGTAGGGTGAGAAATACAAACATTGAACCTGACGTCAACGTAAGCATTTATTTGAATGACACACAATGACTGGACATAAAGGACAGAGATCTGGAGCAGTAGATACGTACCGACCAGGGTGAGGGAGGAAGTCTCCGCCTTCTCAAACACCACCTGGCTGTTGCCCACCATCAGCCCCACGTCGATCTGTCCCAGAGGAGAAGAACTGTGAGCATCACCTACTTCAACCTCCCCCCATCCGCCCGTCTGTGACCCCGTAAAGCAGGGTCCAGCGGTGAAGCCCCTTGTCCATCTCATTTATTTATGACATGAGGCCTTCTAGGGAAGTGCGATATATACTCCATTTTACTGTAGTTCATTTATTGATGCGTGTGTGTTATGTGTTAAATAGTGCTGAAGATGTCTTGTTCAATGTCTGTGTTGTGGGTTAAATGTCAATGTGCCTGAACTGTACAACTAATTGCCTCTCGGGGACATTCGAGTTTTCTAAGTCTAAGTCTGAAGCTCCAGAGTCAGTCTAAGTCTGAAGCTCCAGAGTCAGTCTAAGTCTGAAGCTGGCCCTGATCAAACCTGGATCAGGGCCAGAGAGCAGACATCTTCAACTTTGACCCTAACCTCTCCACCGCCAACCAATTACATCCCGGTTCAATATTGTGGCCGTGAACTAAAATGTATTAATACAGTTTTATTTATCCATAACTAATAAACCAGGGCACTGTACTGCAAAGGAGCTTTGGTAATGTCATCATAATCACTCTAGCCCCAGCCTAGTGCCTGGCCTGGGGGACAGGAGGTCTTGGGTGATGGACTGGGGGCCTGGTAAGAGAGGGAGGTAGAAGCACCTTCTGCTTCTTGCCAGTTGGCATCTCCCCCTTCAGGATGCTGGAGTCCATGGCCTCGATGTCCTTGATGACCAGACCGAACAGCTTGTCGCAGAAGCTGAACACCAGCTGAGGAGGGAGGAGAGAAGGGGAGGAGTGAGGGATGAGACAGCAAGATGCACCGAGAGTGTGTGTGAGGTTATGTACTATTGTGCGATCCGTCCGCAGTTTTTTTGTGAGCAGAGGGACAATTACTCTCCCTACCTCACTTCGGGGGCATGTGTGTGTGTGTGTGTGTGTGTTGTGCGTGCATTTGTGCGTGCGTATGTGTGCACTGGGCAGACCTGCTGTGTGACGGAGAAGCCCTGGTTGTTGAACTGCTGGATGAACTCGGCGGCCATCTTGTCGGAGTCGTAGGCCGAGGAGTCGGTGCTCTTCTTCTGCAGGAAGTCGATCTCCACCGTCATGGACCCGATGCACTGCTTGCACTTGTCGAAGTTGTAGTTGGCGACTGGGCGGGGGGGGGAGGTTATCCATTGTTTATTGCACCTGATGGATAATCTTTGACTATCTCATCATTATTATAATATTTGCAATATATCACTTTGATCCTTTCCAACTTTGTCATATCTTATCTTGAAAAAGGCTTCCAAGTGACGAGCTGAAATCCTTACTTAACTGATCACATAACAATACTATAATCTAACGTCGAGCCTGTGATTGAGTGCCTCAAGTGAATTCTTCAAACTGATATTGAGTATATTTTGGATCTTTGAATGGTGATCAAGTAGATTAACCAATGAGAGAAGGTTACCTTCAACTTCCTGGCCAATGGATAGACCCGCCCACTTCCTCTGCAAGACAGACAGAGGACGGTTAACAGTTTCCATTGAGACAAACTGAGATAAGAAATATGAAGTAAATACGTGAATGTGAATGTGAGTGTGTTTGTGTGTGTGTGTGTGTGTGTGTGTGTGTGTGAGTGCATGTGTACGTGTTTGAGTGTGCATCTGTGTGTGTGTGGGAGTGTGTGTGTGTGTGTGTGTGTGTTTGCATGCGTGAGAGATTGTGTGTGCGTGTGTTAGCTTCAGTCTGTGTGTGTGAGTGTGGGTGTGTCTGTGTGGGTGTTTGTGTGTGTGTGTGTCTTTGTGAGTGTATGCATGTGTCCATCTGTGTGTGAGTGTGTGCGTCTGTGTGTGTCTGTGTCTGTGTCAATGTCTACATACCTGAGGCAGACTGAAGGCGATCGTCCCAGGGACCACAGTGGTGTGGCTCTTGACCGTGAACACAAACTTGTGGTTGGGGGTGGTCTTTACGGTCACATGTCTGTGGAGAAGACGGAGGGTACAAAGCTGAAGCTCCCTGCTGCTGAGGATTCACTTACCATCATTTCAAAGATAAAAATAGCACTACTATTACTATTAAGCTTGGAAGTCGGCAAAAACACGTTTAAAATGGAAAGAGCCAAGCCTTTTCATTTTATTTTTAGCTCTAGGGTGTGATCACCCGTGTCGCAGAGAGCAGAGAGGGGGGGATTCGCTTATTCTCCATCGTGTATTGTTTCTCCTGTTGTGTGCGTGGGCTGCAGCGTGTCTCCTCAGATTGGGCAGGGAATTCAACCTCCTGGCAGGCATTTCCCCGGACTCATTCACTTGTAGCCAAGTAATTAACGGGGACATATTATACCACCAGGTGTGAGAGTGATTAGCTTTACAAGCCGTTTCGAAAATGTGCCTGTTTGCTTGTAAGGCTAATCACACTCACACCTGGTGGTATAATATGTCCCCTTTAACCTCTTCTCACTTATCAGTGAGTTATGTTGTGCAGGCCCAAATTGTCAATCGCTGTAATTTGATTGGTTGATGTTTCTATTAGGTGGGAGGAAGGCCCCCTAGGGAGCTATGGGGGTACTGCAGGGCAGGGGTACAGGGAGATGGGAAGGGGGGAAGGATATGGTGGCCGAATCCCAATGTTCGGACTCACGGACTCACAGACTTTGATACGCATTCTCGCAAAATTATTAAGGCTTAAGGGCTGTCCCAATGTCGAATTCCAAAGGACGTGAGGGTTTGAGTCCATACTTATTGAGCCCTTTCCGTGAGTCTGCATCAGTGCAGACTTCACCTAAGGGAATTACCCACAGTTCAGAGCGTTATGAAGTTTACCGCAGAGACCATAGGCTAATCCGGAAATTAGGAAGGTAAACAACAAGACGATGCTACTGTCAATGCGCAACCAGGTCGGAATTTCTTCCTTTTTTTAGTGAGCTGGATCATTTGGATCAGCTCACCAACAAGAGCCGGCTCTTTTCGGCCAATAATCACCTAATTCAATACATCCTTTATATCCTTTATATCCTTTATAAGTATTCAAAAGTAAAAATTATATTTTCTAATATCAATAAATTGCTGTAGCCGATTGTTTTCATTGCATAAAAAAAAAGAAAAAAAAAAGAGAATTCCCAAACCGGGAAGTGTCAGCCGCATCTTAGTCATTAAACTTTGCCAAGATAGCAGGTGCTCTCGTGAAGTGCTGTCCCAATCCCATATATACCTATCTGAGCCCATGTGGCCTCAAACACTCGCTCACTTCGCACCAGAGATCAATTAAGTCCTTAGTCCTTAGTCCTCACTTTGGGATTGGGCCAGTGTGTGTGTGTGTGTGTGTGTGTGTGTGTGTGGGGGGGGGGGGGGAAATAGATGGCCGGTATTTTCAGGATGTAGCTTGCTTGATCGATTGTTCGATGACTTGATGAATATATACTGCGCATACAGATTGAAATGAAAACGTAACAAAATCAAAAACAAAATAAATGTTTTTGTTGCTTCCATCAGAGACATTAGTATGTTTTATCTTGATGAATCGTGTTTGATCAATTAGTACATAAGAGCTTCTCGAAACACAAAAACAACAATTTGTCATTTTGTAAACCACCGCCAACAGAAAAGGTCATTTTCTATCCTTCAGGCGTTTAACACATCCCAAGAGGAAAAGACGAGTGTGCGTTTGTTTGTGTGTTTTTGTGTTTGCGTGTATGTGTTTTTGTGTGCATGTGTTTGTGTTTAGGTTTGTGTGTGTTGGTGTGTACATGTATGTGTTTGTGTGTGTGTATGTGTTTGTGTGTGTGTATGTATGTATGTGTGTGTGTGTATGTGTTTGTGAATGTGGGAGTGTGTGTATATTTTTGTGTTTGAGTGTGTTTGCGTTTGTGTTTGTGTTTGTGTGTGTTTGCGTTTGTGTTTGTGTTTGTGTGTGTGTGTGCGTGGGTTGTGTTGTGTTTGTGTGTGTATGTGTGTGTGTGTGTGTGCGTGGGTTGTGTTGTGTTTGTGTGTGTATGTGTGTGTGTGTGTAGGTTGTGTTGTGTTTGTGTGTGTATGTGTGTGTGTGTGCGTGGGTTGTGTTGTGTGTGTGTGTGTATGTATGTGTGTGTGTGTGTGTGTGGGTTGTGTTTGTGTGTGTGCATGGGTTTGTGTATGCATGTACGTGTATGCGTTTGTTTGCGTGTGTATGTGTGAGAGTGAGTGTGTGTGTGTGTGTGTATGTTGTGTGGGTGTATGTGTGAGAGTGAGTGTGTGTGTGTGTGTATGTATGTGTGTGTGTGTGTATGTGGGTTGTGTTGTGTATGCGTGTGTATGTGTGTGTGTGTGTGTGTGTGCATGGGTTGTGTTGTGTTTGTGCCCGCCTACTCACTGTCCTGACTGCAGATCTTTCTCGCTCACCACAGCACAGTTGGTGAGTGACAGCTCGTCTGTGGGGCAGCGAGCTGCCTGCATGGTCTGTGATGGGGGAGAGGGGGGGGGGGGGGGGGGGGGGGAGGAAGAGGAGGGTCACAACAAGATGTTCGATAAGATACTGGAACCAGGGCCTTCGTTTTATCTTCAACATGGTTTTACATATTCATGAGTCAGCTGGGGGATTGAATTCCAATGGTTCTTTATATTTGAGAAAATAGCGACTCTTAACTGTATAACACTTCATTTACATTCCAGAACAGAAACATAGCTAGACAATTCAATTTGGCCATAAGCATGCGATTAAAACACCTTAAAAATAATACTAGTGAATTCATGTATTAACTAATTAATCATAATAATAATGATAAAATAATATTAGTTATAAAAACAAGGAGGAAATAATATTAGTTGCCATTATTTATTCATAGATGGTTCATTTGTCAGTGCTGACCTTAAGTCACAAGGGGGTAAGGGTAAGGGTTAAATTCTGCCATTGGCTTGTCACACCAAATCTGCACCCTTGACACCGAAGGTCACATAGATAGATAAGCAACATTCGCTACAATCCACTGGGTAGGCTGGTAGATACAGCTAATATATATTTCAATTAATATATTGTGGCATATGAAAAGCATTGAGAGCATTGAATTCCCTGGGGCCCTTATTATCACTACTGTGACCTATGGTCTAACAAAGCCTTTTTAACGATTCCTTAATTCCCCATGGGAGCCTTACTTACCCCACCACTAGTTAGACCAGGCTAGTATCTTTCAAATGAGGGGTTACAAATATTTAGATGATTAACGTAGCCAAAGTAATAGCCAGTTATAATGTGGTTATCAAAGACTGATGTTTAAGTCTTTGATTACAATTTCTTATCGTTTCAAATTACATCATGTAACATTGACCTAGTATTTAAAATGGGTGCTGCAGTCCAGATTCACAATATTGGATTGACACCCCGGCCACTCAAAGCTCGCCCGGGTTGCCAGACAACTATAAACCTCTGCCTTGAAGTCCTTCTGAGCTCTGAGCTGTCTCTATCTCCAAGATTCACCTGTTAGAGAACGGCTCGAGGCACAGAGCTTTATTGAAATAGGCTTATTAGGTTGGGACGAATCTACTGCAATCTCATTTGATCCAATGTGTTTGCTTGCTCCTGTGGCTGCAGAACACAGTGTATTGCCTGCACATTTGTTTTATATCTGGCACTCTACTGAGAGAAAAATAAATCAAGACAAACAGGCCAAACAAAAACAAACGTTCCAGCCCGAAACGACCATTTTTAAAGGTGTCGGTAGACATGTTGTCGGAGAAGCCAGTATTTCGACGTAGCTTCCTTTGGTGCGTTAGCTACATATTGTACCTTTAAGGGATAACAGTTACTAACATATGTCATTGAGGTACTCTTTCTGCGATGACTCAACTGAAGGCAGAGAGATAGAGAGGAGGGAGAGATTGAATACAAACGAGTGGAGAAGAGACAGAGAACACAATCGTCTCCCAACCCCCTCGCAGCTCATTACAATTCCCACAGTGCCACGCTGACATCCCACCCTTCCGCTCAAATCACATAACCGTCTACCTCCCACACACCAAACAAGAAAGAGGATCCGAAACGCGTACGAGACACGCTTCTGCGCGTCCTCGGCACGTTCCCGCGGCGGCGGCGGGCGGCCTAAAGGCACGGTAACCGTGGCAACGCGGGGCTCTGCAGGCGGTGTGCCTTCCCACAGCGGTGCGTGGGCGGTGTGTTCACTGGGACCACCGCGGGGAGGCCTCCGTCGGTGCGTCGAAGGGAGGGCGAGAGGTCAGCCCGCCGAAGGGGCAGAAGCTGCTCAGAGAGGGTCTCTCGCCGCTGGCCTACTTAAAAGGTGTTACCTAGGTTACTGCGTGACGGATGGACACAGAACCCGCACCACTCTCCCTGTGCCACACGGAATACCTTCTGTGTTAAATACTAGACTCTCTCTCTCTCAATCAATCCTCTCTTACCCAAGCACACACGTACGCATGCACACACGCACACAGGCACGTACACTTATGCATGCACGCACACACACACACACACATTCATTTGATTGTATCTCAAGCGACCCTTATTTTGTTTCCAGCGTCCGGGTCGATGCGGCAACATGAATCTCCCTCTTATCGGTGCTGCTGCCGTCACATCAGGTGACAGCGAACTGCGCCCAGATAATGAGGCACTAAACCATCACTCCAGGTCAATATCAGCCTCCAGACGACCCATTTTCCTTTCCCGATACAGCTCTCAGTTGGATAGCATGTATGCAGTGAGAAGAGAAGACAGCAGAGCCCCCATGTCAGCCTGTCACCCCCCCCCCCAGCCCAGACCACCACCTGGCCCTCCTAGGGGGTGGGGGGGGGGGGGGGGGGGTGAGGGCATCCCCTCCACAGTACACTGTGCGGTACAAAACTGAATAGATGTAGAATGTACACGTTAAATAGAACAAGACAAACCCGATCTGTGAAGAAAGAAGTGTCCATTTTGTTTGTGTTCAGTTCTGAGCTGGTTGTGCAGGGGGGTAGTTTGTTTCTTTCTGTATACTGCAGATAGCTGAGCCCTTAGTGGCCGTATGATACTTTCATCCTCCTCCGAGACAAAACACAATACTCAATATTCATGTTCAAAGGCCAGTGTTATAGCAGCCGACAAAGAACAGTGAGTTCAAACAAGAGAATACATAAATACAATTAAAATACAAATACAAAATTATAGTAACTGCAATAAACATACACCTATATACAAAACATTTCATTGTAATAAACCGAGAATTTTTTATAAAAACATAATGACTAACTGAGTTAACAAATCTTCATTACCTTTATTAACAAACTTTCATGTCATATTTGGCCTGTTAAGCCCTTTGAGACTGTAACGGTGATTAAGGGCTTGTGAAGCTGTGAATGGCATCTTCACTCTTTTAAACCATGTTTTAAAAGATGCACATATTCCTGTCTGGCTGTTAGCCGTGGCTCATAGGCTAATTGAGCCACACCCATTCTGGTGCTCCTTAAGAGGGCCAGAGTTTGGACTGGAGGGAGGCTGGAGTTGTGACTCGACGGTTGTGCTATTTGTTTTGAATAAAAATATGCATTTTAACTACAACCGTGTGCGTCAAGAAAACTCTTTTTCACAGGGCTATACAAATACAATTGAATTGGATTGAACTTAGACATTATTAAAAAAAAAAGTGAAGGTAAGTCATTAAGATAGTGTGGAGAAAGAAAGAATAGGAGAGGGTTTAATGTGAAGGATAAAGAGAGAAAGGGGGAAATAAGTTGTGGACAGGAAGAACAATATAGAAGCTGAGGAGAGGCGACAGTTGGAATGAGATGATTTCTGAAACATTTGATGTAAGTGTGGTTAACAGAGAGAGAGAATGAGAGAGAGAGAGAGTGAGAGAGAGAGAGAAAATATTAGGAAGAAGGAGAGAAAGGGAGGGAGAGAAAGAGAGAAAGAGAGGAGAGAGATTGAGAATTGGGTGTGGAAGGGAGAGAGAGAGAGAGAGAGAGAGAGAGAGAGAGAGAGAGAGAGAGAGAGAGAGAGAGAGAGAGAGAGGTGTGTGGAAGGGAGAGAAAGAGATGGATGGAGACAGAGAGAGGGGTGTGGGAGGTACTGCAGTGCCATCCTCTTGGCTGTAAACAAGCCCTGTTGCAGAGGTGAGACAGCACATTTCTTCAAGCAATATCACAAGTAGACTTCTATCTCTCTGAGGAAGTGTCTGCCATAATAACCTCTGATGCTCTAGGGCAGACGAAGAAGTGAACACAAATGGATATTAAATCCTGTTCCTCCTAGAACCATCGGCCCTGGGCTCTACAGCCAATGCCGCAGGAGTGGCAGAAGAGAGGGTCTCTAACGATGCAATACAACAAGTAAAGTGGATACAAACCCTACAAAGAATATAAAAGACGTCATTGATACTTAAAGCTGCACTCAGCAATTTCTGCTCGTCCCACTTTGCTCTGATTATATTGTGTCTTGTTTGAGTTTGACTCCTTGCCACTGCTGGCCGGAGCCATGAGACTCGATCAAAACACCACTTAATCAAAACAATGTGGTGAATGGCGAGCAGCAGAAAGTGCTGATAGCAACTCTAGGAGTAGTGGTGAGTCATAGAGTAGCCTCGGTCAGACAGATCGGGTCAGTGTTGGGGACTGATTTATTGGGCCATGAAGGATCTTCCCTTTGGAAACCCTACTGTGAAAGGTAATGTATGGTTGTGTTCTCAACTAACAGAATCCTCCTCTGCTGTACAGGCTGGGCTTTTCCTGTCTGGACTAGACTGAGTACATTACATTACAAAAGTACATCTTATCGTATCTTATTCAGGGGTTACCTCCAGCCTTAACCATATTCTAAATTTCCGACTCCTCTAGTACTTGCTAAACTAAGTTCACAATATTCGCTAAATATTACCGAAAGGGTTTAGTTCTCATTTGGAAAACTGAGAGAAAATAATTGGTGGATCATCCTGCACATGGACCTTTATGCCTGTACAGGAGACATTGTTAAACCAAATCACTTAAATCTCTCCCTCTCACCCATCAATATGTTTTCACTATAGAATAATTTCTTCTCGGTTGAATCCAATCACATAGGACAATGGACCCTTCATTTGGCCCAGCCAATGTATTGGTCATTAAGATTAGCCACATCAACTCTGGCCAGGAGAAGATGCTACAGATGAGATTGAAATGTAATATTCATCCCCATTTGAGACTGTTAAAGATACAGATACATTGACTCCAGGGATACGCCTAAAGGTACAATATGTAACGTTGATACCCGGTGTTTGAAATGGATTTGCATTTCCATTGCAACCGAGCTTCCCGCTCAATGGTGTGACTTTAAATGATGACGCGCTTGTCTTGAGTCGATGGCGCAAAAACACAGAATTTCCTTGGCAATTATTTTTTATATTAAAGCCGTTAAGCCGTTACAATCGTTCAGTCTGATACAACCGTTAATGCTGCGACATTTAATATATTTGGGTTGTTTTCGACAACCGACACAGCAACACGCACAATGATATCCTTAATGATGAATTTGGTGTTCAATATTCCCCCATTTTTGCTTCCTAATCTCAATAGCCGAGCTCAACATTATATTTTGAGACAAGTGCAATTGTTCTATTTTGAAAATGAAAGCGGCAACCAGTATGGCGTCACTTCAAATCAGCTATGATCAGCTAATATTGGCAATTTATTAACTGTTGCCAATTATAAACCAGCTCCTGTGGCATCCATCTTGAAATCCTTCAGGGCTCCAAGCTTTCTCCAACTTTCAAACGCAACTACAAGGTTCACCTGTGTTTGAGCATGGCTCTGGTCGAGGAGTTATTTGAAAATGGACGAGGCTAATTAGTTCAGGGAAAAATGTATACAACCTGAGTTAATTAGCTTTCTTCAACTTGCCACACACTGTGTTTGATATTATATCATATAATATCTGGCAACCCAGGCAGGGGCGATTCTTGTGAGTGTGGGGGCCCTAGGCAGAGGATTGTTGAGGGGGGGGGGGGGGGGGGGGGGGGGTTATTTTTTATTATTTATTTTTTTGCCTCTAGGGGGCCCCCTAGTAGTGGCCTGGGGCCCCAAGCAATTGCGGGGCCCCAGGCAATTGCCTGGTATGCCTAATGGGATGCAGCGCCTCTGAACCCAGGGTACTCAGAGAGTAGTAACACAAAGGCCAAAACAAAATCAAACATTCCGACCTAGATCAGAAATACTGGCCAACATACTGGCTCAAGCTTTGTTCCCGGAGAGGCTGGTATTTTGACAGAGCATGCTTCCTCAATTTCTGAGGACATTTTGATTTTCATTCATAATTTTATGAATTAGTTCATTTTTTACATATTCTTCTTTTATGGTGTTATTTTGAATATTTGAATATTCCCTTTTTGCTGTAAAAGCATTCCAGGGATGCAAATTTAGTTTAAGTCAATAATGTAGTTCTTAGTTTCATAGTTGCAATAATTATATGTCAAATTGAGTAAAATGATTAGAAGTAATTAATGGCCGATGTCTTTTAGCTAATAGCTTATTCTAGGATAATATATGTAACATTGCATGCGCACCAATCTCCGGTCCAGAACCGGATATTTTATCAGAACTTCTCGGGGGAGACGGCACGAAGCCTGAGCTGGAATCAAAATGGCAAAGAACGCCTTGAGTTTCGTCATGGTATTGATCATGATATTCTACAAAGGAGAACTCATTGTGTAAATGGTTGAAGAGTTCAACGTTTTTTTATAAGTGCATTTCTGCAGCGGCCAGTCCACACAGTGTTGATCTATAACCTTTGAAGACTTTCATTTTACAATTTACTATTGCTGGCTTTGTTTGTGTTTGCTAACAAGATCTCTAACTCCAGCAACAGTATTGTTTGACCATTTGAAGGGAGAATTTGAGCTTGTCTACCCTCAGAGATGTTGATTGAAAAATGTATTTGCGAGAAATCAGGTTTAACTTTAGGGTTCTCACCCTTTAACTCAACGACCTGTCTCACAGCCGGCAACATTTCAACAGGTGGTAAGCACAGAACTCTAATTAAACGGAGGTCACTAAGCCCAGCACACCACATGACGACAGGTGACCCCATTGCAATACAGTCACTGTGTTGCAATGAATGCTGGGAGGGAGGAGGGTGGGTCCTGAGAGACGCTAGCTAGCAAGCGCGGCTAGCTAGCAGCGCTAGGGGGATGACAAGCAGAAAGACCCCGTTCTCCTATGCTAGGGGAGCCTGCGGCTACCCGCTAGGAGCAGCGGTTTCCCAGGCGGAAAGCAACACACCCCCACCCACATTGACACATACAGACACACACAGACACACACAGACACGCACACACGGACACACTTTCAGATGTATTGCAGATGAGTAAATAAGGATGGGTGGTGTGTGAGAGATCAGCAGATATACGTCCATACATACCTTGAAAAATATAACGACCTTGGGGGGGAACCCAGCGAAGGCAGACAGAGAGAAGTAGGAGGGGGGGGGCAGAAGACAGAATAATCTTTTTGAGACAGAGAGGGGGTTGGGCTTGGGGGGGGGGGGGGACTTAAGAGCAGTGAGGAGGTGTTGGACATGAGGGTGAGATACGAAGCTGGCATCCCGGTATGAAAGGGGCATGCACGTTTCACATTCAGACGCGCATGCACATGCAGAAAACACATGCCCGCACACACACACACACACACACGCACGCACGCACGCACACACACACACACACACACACACACACACACACACACACACACACACACACACACACACACACACACACACACACACACACACACACACAAACACACACACACACACACACACATTCAAAATGAGGCCACAATAGGGAAGGTGGCATGGCTAAGTTGGGGTCCGAAAAATGTATCCCCTATAATGGTTTGATTTCCAATCAATTGTAAGTCTTGCTTACTCTTTAAGGTTTACAGTATTCACATTACATTTTTTAGTCTTGTCTACTTTATCCAAAATCAAGCATATGCACACAGGTCATACATATCGTACCCCAACTGTTGTATGAGTATGGGTCAGCCCTAAGCCATGCAGGTCTGAAGTGGTCACATGACACACATGACATGGAACATTGTCCTCATGTGATTCATAGCGTGCACACATAACGACCGGGCAAAGCAGTGTAGGTAGAGCTCTGGTGAACGGATTGTTACGAATGGACGGATGAAGCAGGTAAGTTATGAATGAGTGAAACACGAATCGGTAACAGAAACCACAAAGTTAAACATGTCCGTACGATATATATAGATCGATAGATTGTTCATTTAACCAACCAACCAACCATTGAATATTGAATTGTGTGTGAATCGCACACGGTAACATAAAACGTCTACATTATTTGGAATGCATTTCAAAGTGGTTTGCTTGCTGTTCATTGCAGAAGGGGAGAAAGGAAGTTTGTTATCATTGGGCCTGTCTGAATTGTATTTATTACAAGATACACGACTTGAGTCATCCCCCATTTCCCCTCTGGCGCGAAAGGCAGATCCCATTACCGTATATCAAATTCTGCTCCGGAGATATTGTCGAATGAGGAGTTGTAACTGCATTTCAGTTGCATTTACATAATCAGTCGGGCATTCACTTTGCCACCCTCTGCCTCCGTTGTTTCCACAATAACACTTACATTCTATTTCACCGCTATTTCAAGAAAAAAAAGCAAAACAGGGCAGTGAATGGAGCAGAACAATAGTGTTTCAGTTGTGTTTCAATCATCCTTGCTATTATCTGAATAACCCTTGGCATCGTTAACAAATAGCTGTTCATTAGTTACAAACTGATAGAGCGATAGCGTAATGACCTGTTATCAAAGGTTACCTGTACTCATTTCAAAAAAGAAGGATTTGACTTTCTCTCTTGCTGAAAGTTCAAATGAAGCAGCCACTCCCTTGACCGCGACCTGGTTGGTGCATTACGGTGGCTCCATCATGAATAACTCATGAGCTAAATCCTATCAGTATTATCCACTGGTCTCCACGGCTATAGCATCAGATAACTTCCTCCCGGCTGGCTCCCTCTAATAAAAGCCCGTCAAACCCCTGTAGGGAGTCCTGCTTATTTATTCACACTGCGGTGACTCACTGTGCATTTCGAGTTGTCGCACCGTAGAGATCGATTGGTAACAGAGCCGCGCATTGATTGGCTGTCTGTTGTTCACTGTCGAGTGCCAGGTTTCAGCACCGCGCTGTGAAAGACAAGGGGTGTGCCGTGAAATGAGCACCAGTGCACCAAGAGGTGATGAGGGAAACTATACAAAAAGTATAACTTGGTTGGTTACCTCTGTTGATTGTCAAAGCTACATGGAGGATTGGTAACAGAGAGTGACCATATTTGGTCAACAAATGGTGCATGTTTCTTATTTTTTTCTGAATTACACCAAATGATTAGATTAACATTTCCTATTGAGATCAATTAAATAGATCTTATCTCCCAAGGGAATATTGTGTCTTTGCCTGACCGACGAAGGCCATTACAGATAATTACACACCCTCTAGGTTAATTATCAAGCCACATGGTTTTGTGTCATAAGTCGTTTGCTATAATTAACATATATCCTCCTCTTTTCTATGAGAACACTTTTTGCGACGCAGCTCATGTCCCTGTTCTCATGAAAAGGCTTTTCTAATGCTTTTCCCACTGATGAAAT
Source organism: Gadus morhua (assembly GCF_902167405.1). Classification (NCBI taxonomy): domain Eukaryota; kingdom Metazoa; phylum Chordata; class Actinopteri; order Gadiformes; family Gadidae; genus Gadus; species Gadus morhua. Next base: position 25,243,878 of record NC_044049.1, on the reverse strand, counting down.
AGGGTGCTCATTATTGACTACAAAGGCTATGGATGATTATTGTTATTTTCGAAATCCCATTTTTCTATCACATTATTCTACCGGTACATTGGTTGTTTAACCAGGATCATAGTTTTACAGTATCAAGCAGGATGTAATATGAAACCATTGGAAATACTCAACTCTATTTGAAGGCAGGATGAGACATGGCCAGCTTCCCAGGTCACAGTTAAGTATGTATGTAGTATGTAAGTATTATTTTTGCATTGAATGTATTTTCTCTTTTGGAAATTCAATATGCATAGTTAGAATCAAATCCATTGCAAAATGCTTTGCCATTTCAAAAATCATTCAAATTTCTGTAATCAAAATAATTCAAGATGAATTGAGCATTGCATGCTCACTTTGCATATTGCATTCGCCTTTGGAAATGCAATTTCAAATTGCACATTGATTTGCAAATGCATGATGCCTTCCATTTTAAGACAAGACACCAAAATACCAGGGCAATATAAATTGCAATTTATGTTTTGTTTTTTTATCAATATCTATATTTTTAATCAGAATTGAGGATTGCATTGCCACTTTGCATATTTAATTGCAAATGCATAATAGATTTTTAATTTGCATGGTCAAATTGCACATTGAATTGCCAATTGCAAAATGCATTGCCATTTGAATGCAGAGGCCAAAAAACGTCCGCATTATTTATGTCTTATTCGCTGCACAACGCAGCCAATTCCTTTCCCCACTTAGACAAACTCCCTAATTAATATCTCATCTGCTTCCTGCATTAAATCGAGGAGCTACCAGCTGTAGACGTCATAGGGCTGCTTTGTCAAGTTCAAACCATTACAACCAACCATGAGACACCTACGCACCCAGTCTGTTGGACAGCGGGGATGTTCAGGGGTGTTCTCTAGGGAAGGGCTGATGTTAGCAGGCCTGAAAGCCCCTCCTCTCTGACCTTTCTGCTCCATACTGGTCCATAGCATGTTGTGTTGGCCTTGAGTGAATGCTTTTAGACATTTAAGACCCCTTCCTGTCTAGCGCAAGATGGAATGGTGTGTGTGTGTGCGTGTGTGCGTGTGTGCGTGTGTGCGTGTGTGCGTGTGTGCGTGTGTGTGTGTGTGTGTGTGTGTGTGTGTGTGTGTGTGTGTGTGTGTGTGTGTTTGATGTGTTTTGTGACTCTCTGGGTGTGCATTAGTGCTGTGATGGATTCTAAGACATTAGAATGGGAAAATGAATATTCGAATGAGAAAAAATCAAGCACTCACTCCCGCAGTTTAGTTAATTATCGCCCGCAGCCTGGGCCAATGCACTGCATGACGGACAGGGGTGACAGAACCGGATGAAACTAACAAAAAATATATATATATTAAACAACAACGGTTTTAAGAAAGATGGAGAGGTCACAACCCAACTCGCCACAGAGAGAGGGATGTGCTCTCCAAGTAATCTGAAAAGAGGTACGACAAGAGGATTGCACAAAGCCAATTAGTGTTATTAGTGTTTGATGGGAAAGGCTTCAGCGAGTTCTGTTAGGAGTTGGAACAAAGGTACCATATCCACAGCCATGCTACAATTACCAATACAATCAGGACCTCAGGTAAAAAATAAAGGAATCACTCAAAGATAAAAATTTGAGTCTTACCATGGATGGTTGGCCCTCCATAGCAACTGCGTCATATGTCACAGCAACGGCCTACTGGATTTCAGATGGTTGGGAAATCCAGGACTATGCACAAAAAATCGAAGAGTTTCGGGAATCCCCCACTGCGGAGAATGTCGACGAATGCATTCAACACATCTTAAACATCTACGGCAAGAAAAGGGAATCTCTGACTGCCATGACAATGCCACCAATTACGTCATTGCAGTGGGGAGACATCTTAAATCAGTCAACGTACAATGTGTGGAACACACCATGAACCCGGCTGTGTTTAAAGGGTTCAGAGTCAGAGCTATTGAAATCCTAGTGAGCAGGCAGATAGCAGCGTCATCCCATTTCAGCAAATCCATCAATGACGGCTACCCCCTCCCGGGAACGAAGAACTTTTAGGGTTGAAAATGGAGAGGCTGATGAATGACTGTCCGACGTCATGGAACGGCACATGAGTCATGATCTGCCCGTTCTGGAGCGGCAAGAGGCTGTTTCTGCTGTCGTCGGATGGAGCAGACCACCAGAGAATGCTCCCTCATGGAAAAGGTCAGCACGTTGTATGAAATGCCTCGCCTAGGGGCACTGATCCATAGGTAGAATGGTATTCCTAATGTTGAGTTAAGGTAATATCATTTACTGTTAATAGGCTGGACAAATGCAAACAATGTCCTCATATAAAAGCATATTTATTGACAGGTTCAAGGTTTTTTTTAAAACCTTTCAAAGTGGCAACAGAGGGAATGTCGACTGACAAATATCCAACTGCGTCAGCTGTGCTGCCTTTAAAACACGTTCTGCTCCGTCTACTGAGCAAGCAAAGGCCAGACGAATCAGAAACCCATGCAGTGACAGAGATAATGACAGCGATCAGCACTGATCTGGCCCAACGGTACAGTGATGGAGAGGGCACACATAATGCTGCTGAACGAAGCGGGTTACCCGGATCCATGCTTTCAATCGCCTCGTTCAATATGAAAGAGGAACGGAAACGGGAGATGGCTGGTCTGAGGAGAACGAGTGAGTGTGGCAGAAGGGACAGGCAGTGTCACCGAACGCAGTGGTCAGCCAACCGCTGGCTGAACCGCTCTCACGACAATCGGGGACCTCTTCGGAG
>NC_044049.1:25203622-25238622 GCF_902167405.1 Gadus morhua | reverse complement strand
GAATTTGCTGCATCTTAAATCTATACATTGATTCCATTCAGGGTCCCCTAACATGAATGACGATAAGAGACGCATGGCAGTCACCGTGACAGGTCAGCGGCTGAAAGAGGGCGGGCCCCTGACTGTGTCAGCGAATCACATCGTAGAACAACGAGCTGTGACAGCTTAGAGAGCTCTAAGGCCCTGGCCGTGGCTTATCTTTCTGTGATTCTCAAACATACACACAAATGCACACACCTGACACGCATGGTTTAATAGAAATGTAATAGTGACTTAAGGCTAGGCCAACTGTGACCTGTGCAGGATATGTTTCATTATTTAACATATATCCTTCCCTTCTCCTTCTCCTTCCTTCCTTCCTTCCTTCCTCCCTTCCTTCCTTCCTTCCTTCCTTCCTTCCAGATGATCAATTGATCAATAGTCAGGTTAACATGTAAGCTGCACATGGTCTCTTGTGAGGCTATCCCACAGGCTATTTATGGTCTTAAGTCAGGCTAACATAAGGGCTATATGAATGGTCACTGGTCAGTTAAAACATAGACTAGGTATGGTCTCTAGTCAGGATGACTTGGATGCTACGTGGGGTTTTTAGTCACGCCAGGCTACCTGCGGATTCTAGTCGGTCAAACCAATAGGTTGTGTGTGGTCTTTAAGTCATGGTCTCTAGTCTGGCTAACCAGTGGCCTACATATTTTCTCTAGTCAGGCTAACATGTCGGCTCAGTATGGTCTCTAGTCTGGCCAACATTAGGGTAAGTGGTGGTCTCACGTAAGACTAACATGTCAACTAAGTATGGTCTCTAGTCAAACTAACATGCAAACAACCAATGGTCTCATCTCAGCTGACACAGGCTAAGATTGAACTCTACACAGCAAGATCTCAGAGCTGAAGAATCAAACCGTGGTCTCATAAGCTAAGCAGTGTGACACCTGCCCACTGCACCACCACTATGTCTCTCTCTCTCTCTCTCTCTCTCTCTCTCTCTCTCTCTCTCTCTCTCTCTCTCTCTCTCTCTCTCTCTCTCTCTCTCTCTCTCTCTCTCTCTCTCTCTCTCTCTCTCTCTCTCTCTCTCTCTCTTCTCTTCTCTTTCTCTTTCTCTCTCTCTCTCTCTCTCTCTCTCTCTCTCTCTCTCTCTCTCTCTCTCTCTCTCTCTCTCTCTCTCTCTCTCTCTCTCTCTCTCTCTCTCTCTCTCTGGGTAAAACACCTGGAAGTGTCCTGTCTGATCTTACATCAGGTTTTATTGATGGGCCCTGCTTGGCAACAGCTCTGCATGCTCCGCTGGGCGTAGCTAGGACGAAGGATGCAGGGCTGGTATGACTGTGGAGGAATTTGCTCTTGAGAGAGTGTGTGCGTGACTGAATAGCAAGTGTACTTTCAGAACCCCTGTTGGGTAGAACTGCGACATGAGTCAACAGTGACCAGTGGCATGATGTTGTCCGCTCATCTCTCCCACACACACACACACACACACACACACACACACACACACACACGCCAAACGCACACATGCAAACGCAAACACACACACCCACGCATGCCAAAGGCACGCATGCACGCACGCACACACCCACACACATGCAAACATACACATGCAAACACACAAACACACTCACGGACACAAACACACACACACAAACATGTTCATGTTTTGCAGCCTCAGTAGGACAATAGACATGCACAGACATACGCACTTATATTGGGTCAAGGAAGATTACATCACTATGAAGATATTATAGGATTTAATTATCAGAGAAATATGTTACAATTTTTAAATATTATCGATTAGTTTGTTTGTATCAATAAAAAATACTTGGTCATCCAATTTAGCATTTAGACTCAATTAACGTTCATCAATCAATACTAAAATATCTGTGCAGCGTCATATCTTTGACTATGTGCACTTAATTAGAATCGTCAAATGCAAAAAAAGGAAGAACATATACTGTGTTTCCATGGTAACCTGACCTTCTCACTGCTGCTCTGTGTCTCCGAGGCGCACCGTGCCTCCATATCTCTGCTGAGACCGACACGCAGCTACCCTCAACCCAATTAAATGCACATTACTGTATGTTAACGTCAATGTTGCTTTTCTAACATTCTGTTGTAATTTGCAGACTGAGAAGGGCAGGTAGGCACGATATGCGTGACATGATAGATGTCATATGCATGTTATGAACATGAACGTTCACACATTCCTTCACTGGTAGGAATGTGTCTAAAACACCAATGGTATTTATCCGTTTTGCATAAATACCATGTGCCCTCCTGTCTCTCCACCTGAAGGCTGGGTGATTTCAGGGACCTACCCGGGTGCTACTAATACTGCATCTGCAGATTCTATTCTTATTCAAGGCTGGAGGGGAAGTGATCTCCTGAGACTAGCTCTGTCTTCTAAAACGCTGTTCTCTGCTTTTGCAGACCAAAACAGTTACCTGCTGTTGGGTCAGCGTGCGTAGGTGAGATTCTATGTAAGTGCAATGCATACCAAACGGCTGACACAATTAAGATTTGAATTTAGTTTTTGGAATATCAGTAATACTCTCAAAAAAAAAGGGGCATTGATTATGGATTTTGTAGCCAGTGGTCCATCTTTAACAGAGATTTAGCTTGGCAGTCAGACAGTTAATTGTTAAGCAAGGTTCTCCTTGTTTAAGAAGAGGAGCATGTATACATCTCGAATTCCATGTTTATTTTTTTTATTATCGATCGAATGGTTTGCTGATGATATTCAACGATCCTCCAATTTGAAATCAGGGTGGCATTAAGGGTTGCTACCTTGTATAATCGACTTCCATAGCAATAAATTGAATTGAATTCACTCATATTTCAAATATATACCAGTGCCTATTCATCTACATTCATAGTGCTCATGGTGAAAATGCCTTGGATTTAAATGCACCGCTTACACGTTATTTTATAAATCTGTCGTTGCTAATGTTTTTTCATTCACTAATGCAATTTTACATTTGTTGGGGTGAATAAACACTTACCCTGTGGGGAACCCACCTAGCTCCTTGGTTTTATGACGTCAGAGATTACCCTAATTACTCCTTATGACTACACTCCTTATCAACCTATACAAATCATGGGTGCTATTTATAATAACAGCTTCTATTTCCTGTTTTTCCGTTGACCTAAGGCTACATTTTTCTCCGCTCACCTGAAGCCACCGTTGTGGTTCGTTGACCAGGTATTATCGTGCAATTCATCAATGAACAATACGGTCGTTACCATGCACTGGACTCGAGTACATAGGCTCCTACAATAATGGTTGGTGGTTTACATACCTACATTGAATAATGCACTAACATGTGGTGGTGGTGGTGGTGGTGGTGGTGGTGGTGGAGGTGGTGGTGGTGCTCGTGGTGTTTATGTGCCTATAGGGCAGCCTAGCATTTGACGAGGTACGTCGTGCTGCTGTAATGCGGTAAGTCTGCATTATGTCTCTGGAACAGCCTGTCTCCACGCCACGGACAGACCGAGGGTGTCCACGAGCCCGGTACTCGACCCTTCTCAAGGGCACGCACAACAACGGATTACCCACTAAACCACTCGGCTAATACACTGGTTAGCCTGTTCCATTGCACGCATTGGAGCACATTTTACACAATGTCGCGGGGGTGGTGGAGGGTATATGTGGTATTAAAACGATCAGGACCAAGGCCAGTGAACCGAGGAGACAGAAACCTTCCTGGTAAAAGGGACTGCTACCGCGGTGACGTTGTGCCGCCGCGGCGCCGCACGGGCGGCAGCTACGCAGGACCAAACGCCATCGTTATTCTCTCACCATTACGACCAAACATTATACATTGATTCACATTTTTACCACGTATATCAAAATATCTATCTTACCCGGGCCGCCATCTTTGACTGGTTGTTCAGAGATGCCGTTCAGAGGGGATACTTCTTAGAGAGGGCTCGTTGGAGAGTGGATGGAAGTCGCAGCAGCGGATGGGTATATAACCTGCGCAGATGGCGCAGGCGCACGTCAGGCGGAGAGCGGTGTGATTGGTCGGCTGGAGCTGGCGCGTGAGTACAATAATCCTCCTCCGATTGCTCATTTTTTGCTGCGTTCGATGGTCTCTTGCCATGCGGAATTATCCCGAGACGTGGACGGGGCGTACGATGGATCGATATGGTGTGGAACGGGGATAGACGTGTCTGCCCTAAATGTAAATGTCTGTTTCAGCACCGTGGACAGCACCCTGTGCCAAGTGTTTCGGTGTGACGTTTGTCCATATCCAACCACCGTGCATTGCAGCCGATAATAGGCTAGGCCTATTTTCAAACGTTTTCTAATTGTAGATTCTATATATATATGTAAATAATCATTTGCTATTGCAGCACTTGTATTGCTATTTCATTTAACCCTAATGCAGGCCTAAATAAATACGTTTTTTTTCTATGGTTTCAGTTGGTAATGTGGTATGCCTATATGTACCCATATAGATAATGTTGTGACATGTTGTTGTTGCAAGCAATATTTAGATTGCTAGCATAGCCATGTTAAATAGTCCATTTGTTCTTTAAAAAAAAAAAAAAGAGTCTACCCTGTAGCTCAGGCACATCCCAGAGGACAACATGCACAACATCTAATTTACGGGAAAGAAAAAATAAGAGATGAATGAAGTATGATTTATGCTCCATTACCAAAGAGGGCTTGATTGGTTTCCTGTATTGTGTGTGTGTGTGTGTGTGTGTGTGTGTGTGTGTGTGTGTGTGTGTGTGTGTGTGTGTGTGTGTGTGTGTGTGTGTGTGTGTGTGTGTGTGTGTGTGTGTGTGTGTGTGTGTGTGTGAGTGAGAGAGTGTGTGAGTGTGTGAGTCTGTATGTGTGTGTGTGTGTGTGTGTTTGTGTTTAAAAATAACCTGAAATACAATCTTGTACAACAACGCACAAACCTGTCTGGTCTGATGTGGTCTCCGTACATCGTTTCCATATTGGCGTGCATTCTGTTCACCTGGGACTGCTGACACAGGTCCAGCGAGAGGTGAACTGTGACAGCAGCAGGGCGGCTGTCTTCTCGGTGAGCCACGGACGTAACACCCTGTTGAAGCCCTGCTGTTACCACTTCCCTGCTGTTACCAATATCATTCAGCGATGTGTCATGGGAGGAAGGGAGGTGTTCTCCAGAGAATAAGGCTTTTTACAACTGTTCTCAGTTCTCAAAGCTCCCTCCTGTGTTGGTCTGCGTGGGTGGATTCAGTGTTGCAAGTGTGATAATGGAAAGAATCTCATCCCCTGAAATAAAATAAACTTTATGGGAAGATTGTTTCTGGGCAAAAACTGCCTGGTCATGGCTCTTTCTCAGTGCTGACATGTAGGCAGATAAGTGTTCCTTTAGGGACATCTGTCTGTGTGTGTGTGTGTGTGTGTGCGTGTGTGTGTGTGTGTGTGTGTGTGTGTGTGTGTGTGTGTGTGTGTGTGTGTGTGTGTGTGTGTGTGTGTGTGTGTGTGTGTGTGTGTGTGTGTGTGTGTTGGTGTCTGTGTGCACTTAATGTATGCACTCATTGTATGTTGTACTTCCTGGCACTTACAAATAGTACTTAGCATTGTGTAGCATCATATCCTAGCTAGCTTTGTTGTATAGGGAATGGGTTACCTAGTGATTGTAAGTGCTTGACACTTGTACCTTTGAATATCCTGAATGTACCGACAGCAATACATAGGCATCGGCTAAATGCCCAAAATACAAATGTAAATGTGTCTATGCTTGTTGTGCAATGAGCATATGTCGGTGCATCAGATCATTGAAGGAAAAACAATCAACATGAACACATTCACTGACTCAAATGTTTCTTTTCGTTTTTCATAAAAGCCCGACCCGCCGCAAAAATGCTTGCAAATTTTTTTATATATAAAGTACGTGTAACAGTTGAACACCGTCTTCTCACATCTTACATACATAGTCATACTCCCACAGAGTCCGACCGCGGCGTCGTTAGCCTAGCAACACGAGTGGCCCCCTGTTTGTTCCACAAGGTTTTTCGCTTTTTATACAACATGGTTCACAAATGAATAAAATGGACAATGAGATTCTAATAACTCCATAATCCTCATCGTCGTCATCGTCATTGTCATTATTATCATCATCGTTGATCATGGTTCATCCTCATCATATAAGCATCATATGTTACACATTATTTTCTTCTTAGATGCATTGTAAGATCATATATGGCACAGAATGTCATGGATGGATCAGATATAACACATCGCTCTCTCTCTCTCTCTCTCTTTTCCTCTCTTTCTTTCTCTCTCAGATTTTGGGAAGCCAGCTGAGTCCAATTGTCCAGCGATGTGATTGGCTCTGGTGGTCTTTATCTCCGATCATTGTTTATTCCCGGGGAAAACGAGGTTGGAGGTGTAAAATAAGGAAAGGGTGGCAGGTTTGATCAGCTCATTCAGTGTCCCAGAAAAATGCCATGTGATTTCTCTTTTTGTGGTACTTTGTTTCAATATGGTTTGAAAAAGTAAGAGAAAGTGAGTTGGCGTGAGTTTTTCTGTGTATGCGTGCGTGCAAGCGTGTGTGTGTGTGTGTGTGTGTGTGCACGTGTGTGTGTGTTTGTGTCTCTGTTTGTAGGCATGGCCATCCCTCATTGGAAAACGTAAGAACAAGTTCATGAGACGTAGAAGCAAAAACAATCCCTGTTGAACAATTATATAACATAAGCTCTTTCGCTAGCAAATGGAGAAATGCAACGTGTGATGCAACAATGATATCTCCCTCAGTACCCCTGAGATGTCTGCTGTTGAATTGTTTTGTAATATACAAACAACTTAACTTAACAACTGACATCCGTGTACTGGTAATTAAGTCATGCTAGCATATACATTGTTTTTTTTGTTTATCAACCATTTGTTTACATCTACATTTCACAATGGAACTAAAGAACAACTCATATCACCATCCAAAATTGAAAAAGAAAAAAACTGTTATTATCGAATAACCTTAACTATGAATGCTACTTTTGGCAACAGCAAGGATAAGCAACATGTAAATAAGCTTTGTTAACATGGTCTTTATGCTGATACAACACAATTGCCTCATGAGGTCTGATTCTGGTTAAAAGCTACATTTTCCATTTCTACAGTGCCGGACTTGCTGCCATCCAGTCCGCCCACGCATAACATACATAGAAAGGATGTGATACAAATGTTTAAAAGTGTTTGGCTTTCTCTTCCGTGAGTTTAGCAGTAGGCTGTTGTCATATCTTACAGGGAGGGGGGAAGTTCAATGTTAATCGTTTTCTTAGTATGTTATCATCCACAGGTGGGGATTGCATATTACACCAGGTGATGAGGCTGATGCAGGCCCATTCAGGTGTGATGGAGCCACAATGTTTCCTATCGTGTATCCACAGGATCGGTCTCTAATCCACACCAGCTCTCCCCCTCTGCCTTCATCTCTGACAGGAAATGTAGAGATATAGACCGCATAGAAAGTAAAGACTGTATCTTTTGTTCAGGGTGGTCAAAAAGTAAACTACTTTAAAAGTCGGCTTTTGTTTCATATTTTGCTCATTTGTATCACAAAATATATACTCAATGGCAGTCTTCGTTTTGGCACATGAATGATGCCTTTTCTGGGAAGGCCTTATTTCTGAAGACAAGACCATTGGCTGGATGCGAGGGGCGTCTCAACGAGAGAACAGGTTGGACGTATCACTGAGGCCTTGCCTTGTTAAACTTTGCAGTCTAACAATTCCATGGGTCATAGAAATCTCTCAATCCGTTAAAGGACCACCTGTTAAAGACACTATTTACACTTGCAGGGGCCCCAATGTCAGTCCCCTAAGCACCATGGAACCCAAGATAATTACAACGCCGTACCAGGAAGTAATCACACTCTGTAATGAGTAAGTAAGTACAATTCTAGCGAGCCAATTCAGAAGAACATTTACCTTTCCTTACAAAGTATTGTAAACTTGATCATAGTTTTAATTTAGGCTGCCTTCACATTATTTTCTCCACCTTTTATCAGGACTATGACTTTGAATGGAGTGTTCAAGTATAGCAATTTGTAGCACTGACAGCAATACCTCTAGAGGAAGGTTCAAATCGCATCGACCAATCATTAGTTATTGCAACATCTTTCTAGTCAACCTCATTGCAGCCTTTTCAGACTTTTTTTTGCTGCTTCAATCCTGTTAGTATGAATGCAGCTATGGGCGTTTTTCCCATGCTCTCTAGATGAGCAACCATTCGCATACAGCCCAGAGAGACAGAGAGAGAGAGAGAGAGACAGAGAGAGAGAGAGAGAGAGAGAGAGAGAGAGAGAGAGAGAGAGAGAGAGAGAGAGAGAGAGAGAGAGAGAGAGAGAGAGAGAGAGAAATAAACAGATAAATAAAGAGAGACAGAGCAGGGGAGGTGTGCAGGAAAAAGAGAACGCAATCAGCCCCACTCTGTTGGTGCTATGATTTCATTACAATCAGGTCTGGTAGCCGTCGCTGCGCGTGTCTACCGCTCAGTCCCTTCCCATGTGACCTGTGGTGCAGCGCTGGGCGCAACACAAAGCGGCATGCTTAGGATAACACAGAGAAGCACTGGTGCGCGCCAACGCCACTCATTGAAATGGAAACCGCGGGCAGCGGCATCTACGAGGGGAGGGGCGAAAGGAAGAGAAGAGAAAAGAGAGGGTTGTAAGTGTATCAAGGTCGAAACTGAGCCTAGGGTCACAAAACTAAAATGTAATTCTGGCTGGTTTGCAGGTTTTTTTTGGGGGTGTACAACAGAAAGTTTATCACATAGTGGTTGCCACAGCATTTGTTGTCAATCTTTTCTTGGGCAGTAGGATAGAGAAAAAATGACAGATGAAAAGCCGGCTCCCCAATCGTCTCCTTACAGTAGCCGCAAAACATCTGTCCACAGTATTTTACATTGATCTTTGTCCCATTGTCTGTTGAAGTGTCGCTGACCGCAGTCCATCCTCAGTGTGTACGCCAATCAGGAGTTCAGCATGAAGAGGTGAGACGCATGCAGGCGTGTTTTTATGAAATTAAAAGTAACAGAAGTATATTGTGAACACAAATCAACATTCTCGTTGAGTATAGCCATCTATAGCAAAAGTTTTAAAGAAATTTCACATTTTTCGATATTCTTCGTAGATTTCCTTCATCGTTCTCTTCTTTTGATCTTTGTTCACTCCTTTCTCTTTTATCTTTCATCCTCTATTTATTTTCCTTATTGTCTTTGTGCGTGTATGTGTGCGTTTGTCTATGTGTGTGTGGGTGTGTTTGTCATTCAAGAAAATAGAATCCCCTCTGTGATGTAGAAGTCTAATTACCCCTCCAACCCCCCCCCCATCAAGCTCTGGCCAGGCCTCAGTATTGCGTTCCTCATTCGCATGATGAAAATAGGGCTTTCTCACTCGTCATAAGATTTAGACTTTTTCTCATCTCAAAATTCACATTAAGCACCTCGAGTACACACCAAACTTACTTCTCAGATATTCACGGAAGACCGGTGCGATCTCCCCTTTCTCTTGTTTAAGATTTTCAAGTGTTTCATATGCATCCCTAGCCTGGGTTTGGGTGAGTGCGATAGGCTAGGGCTACTGGGGGGAAAAGGTGTAGGGGATTTGGCAACGTCTCAATTATCCAGCGCACACTTCTGTGTGCCTGACCTAATAAAGTGGCAGATTTTTGCTTTGCTACCAGGTATTGCACTTGCAATACCATGCCTGGATTTGGTTGGATGTATTGGGGCTCGCGTTGTTTAATTGAATCTTCCCTTCTCTTTCTTTAACAACATGATTTCCACGTCCCCATACAGTAAATAAGCACTGGTGATTCAATTAACCTCATGTAAACTCTCTTCTAGACTACCTTGGAACAGGGCAAAGTCTCTGGTCTGAGCCAAACAATAAGTAAAAACAACTCACCTCACATGAGATCAAGCGTGATGGGAATTAGTGGACAATGAGTGAGTTCCTTACTTACAACACTCTCTCGAGGACAACAACGTCTGCTCCCCATCACATGGTCAGCCAGGCGCACGTTTGAGACATGTTTATCGCGAATGATCTCAAGTGTGTAAATCGCATCTAGATCGAATCCTGCGCCGCGACGTCTGCATTTGATTACCCCAGCCCCACAGAAAACCAGATCTGATATGTTCCGCTGTCGTCGGCCCGATGTGCTCAAGAGCCCAATGTTCTCTGGTTGATCTGGGGGGGAGTGTGTGTGTGTATGGGGGGGGGGGGGGGGGCATCTGTACACTAGATATAGAACCAATTATAAGAAGAAGATGGAAAAAAAAGCACATCGATGTAGTGCCACGACCACTTCCCCCCCCCATCAACCCCAGCCTCCCCCTGTAACCTCCGTCCTCTATCCTGACCCCCCCCCCCCCCCCCCTAAACCCCCACTTATCGGTCGAGCCCGATGAGCAGGCGGGTCTTCTCCTCCTCCTTCTTGCTCTCGTTCTTCAGGTCGGCGAACACCTGGGTGAAGTAGTGCGGGTCGGTGTTGATCTGCAGCATCTTGCCGCTCATGCGCCCGATGATGTCCAGGCAGCGGTCCCAGAAGGCCTCCTTCTCCGCCTCCACCAGGAAGGGCTTGAGCGGGTAGGAGATCTCGTTGCCCATGTAGGAGTAGGACAGGTAGAGGCAGGTGAGCAGCGAGGCCTGCAGCTCGCGCTCCGACGCCACCTCCGAGGAGACCACGTCGCGGCACAGCATGTAGAGGAAGACCACGTTGGCGGGCGTGATGAAGCCCTGGTCCTGCCAGCCCTGCAGCAGCAGGGAGCGGTCCACGGAGCGCAGCCAGAGCACGGGGTCGGTGGGGGAGAGGCGCTTCAGACGGTAGCAGCGCCGGCACAGGAACTCGCCCAGGCTGCGCATCAGCTCGCTGGTGGAGGCCTGTTGAGAGGGGGGGGGGGGGGGTAACCATGGGGATGGGGGTGGGAGATGAAGAGGAAGATTGAGAGTTTAGAAATATAGATAGTTCATGAATTATTATATTTGACATTTACATTTAGCACACATTTGAATCCAAAGCAACCAGTGAATACTGAAATCCTCAAAAATAATACTTCTAGTACTACTACTACTACTACTACTAGTAGTAATAATAATAATAATAATAAATGAAATTTATATAGCGCTTAATATGGTACTCTAAGACGCTTAGTAGTAAGAATATGAATCGTAACAACAATAATCCATCATAATCTTGAACCTTGATGAGTGTGATGGGACATTAAGAGGAATATTTAGCTTTAGAAATATAAATAGTTCACGAACAATAATAGTTTTCATCTAGCAAACATTTTAATCCAAAGCAACCAGGGTATAAATGAAATCCCCCCCAAAAAGAATACTTCTACTACTTTCATGCTACTGCTGCTACCACTATAATACTAATAGCATTAATAGTGACAACAACGTCCTCTTGACCTGTACGATGACCCGTTTGGGCGTGCCGGTGGCGTTGGACACCTGCGTCCCGGGCCCGGTCAGGGAGCTCTTCTTGCCCAGGAGGGAGGACACGTTGGCCAGGGTGCGGGAGGCGGGTATGTGGAAGGAGGTAGTGTTGTTGTGGGTGCCGCCGCCGGCGGCGACGGTGGTGGTGGTGGTGGTGGTAGCACCGGCGGCGCCGTTAGCGCCCGCGACCGCCAGCGCCACGCCGTCCTGCCCCGAGGTGTACGACGACAGGTTGGCGCACGACTGGGACTTCTTCAGCCTCATGCTCCCGGAGGCGGCGGCGGCGGCGGCGGCGGCGGCCTCGGGCGAGGCCCCACCCTCCTTGCCCCCGTCCCCGCCGCCGCCGCCGCCCTCCGACGGCAGCTTCTTGGAGCCTTTCCGCTTGGACGAGGCGGCCACGATGCGTTTCCATGGCAACGAGCTGATGATGGACGGCCGCTTCAGGCCCTTGGCGGCCGTCGGGTCCTTGGCGTTCTTGCTGTTCTGCACGGCCGTGTAGTGGCCCACCGTGGCCGGCCCGTCCTCGAACAGCGCCGCCTTGCGGTAGCCGGGGGACAGCGACAGCACCGTTCCCATGGTGACCCAGGAGGGATGCCAGCGAGGGGTTGGGCAGAAGAAACTAAACTAATAGTACAACCAGGAACGGTGGGGGTGGGGGGGGGGGGGGGAGACCAAAGAGGAGAGGCCAGAGTAGGTGGGGAGGGACGGAGTAGGTGTGTCCGGTGGCGGAGGTGGGGAAGTATAGCCGCAGGTTTTCAGCTGCAGGAGGCCTGACCTATGAAGGAAGGAGAAGGCACACACCTTTAGTGTGGAGCCTTCATCATCTGTGAACATGGAAGGACTTCATCGTCCAAGAGCAACAAGGAACATGTCTGATTGGAGAAGCAGAGCTGTGTGATCGCTTTGAAACTTAACAGGAAATGCAAGCTTGCTTTGTGTAAAATGAAACATAATCCTAAGCAAATCAAAGTGCTGAATATTTGATATCTTTGTCTGTTCGCATTTGTTACATGGTTAGAGCTAAGTCAGCAATCCAAAGCTATAGATTGATATTTCATAAGTAAATAGGACAATGGATGCATGGAATTACATTTCAGGTCTAGAAAACGACATTCCTATAGGCATACTATGGCCCACTGTAAGTGGAACCTACACATTTTGCAACCAGGCTGTTCATATGCATGAATGGATCTTGTAAACAGGGCCTGCTGGTTTGTTGTTATGGCTTTACGATGAATCATTATTCATATCCTTATCCATCCATGCAGTACAGCTTGCATCACTATTTACAAGGAATCATTCACGTTCATATTGAATCGACACCTTTGAGCCTTTAGCGACACATTCGAGCGTCAGGTAGGCCTATAGCCTCATCGGCGTCTGTTCCCCATCGCCGCTCCGATGTGCTCATCTGTATTATATAAGGAGCGATAAGCCCCCGACGGCTGAGGAGGAAATGTGCGCAAGCATCCATCTTAACTTCAAAATGGAAGCCCTGAAAACACCCCCTCCCCTCTTCACGGGGTAGCTCCAGAAAGGAAAAAGAAGTGGAGTGAGTCTATAACCTTGATCGATAGGCCGAACCTAAATGATATTAGGCATATTCCCATTTAGGTGCATTGATGTTGAATGCAATTCCAACATTGTGCTGTCGTCAAGTCCGATTTTATCCGTTTTTTATTGATTGAAGCTGAACCAAATTAATAATTCAGCACACAAAACACAAGCCTGGTAAAAAAAAAAAAAAAAAAAAGATGAATGGGCTCTAAAAAGGATCTAAAAATAGGAAAACCTCAAAATGCTGGTGATTTCGGAATTTAGTCTACACGTTTAGGTGCATGCGTCTAGAAGACATGCATCGCGTCATCTGCAGCCTATATTTCATCCGATTCATGCTCATAGATAAAAAAAACACACAAGAACATCACGTTTATTCATCGGGCCTACATACCTCTAAACGAGTAGAGCTCTCCCGGCGAGTGCATGTAGAAAATCACACACACTGACCCATGGCAGGTGGGCAAACGTGATTAATATCCTTCCACTTGGAAACCTGCAGCGCCGTGGTCCAAATCCCCCCCAATCCCCCCCCCAGTCTCCGCGTCGCTGCGCGCTGGATCGGAGCTGTCCTCGGTCCTGGGCGCGAATGCACTTGGCTCCGACGTCCTCCTAACCTGCTATAGGTGCAGCATATACATGCACAGACAGTACACCTCGTCCCTTGCGGACCTACTGAGCCTTGGAGACCTCCATGCAGGGCCTGTATGCAGATGCTCAATGTTTCCCTCGCCGATGGAAGAGGAGATGGAGAGCGGAGGGGCAGCAGCGTGCTACTCTTGCAGTACGGGAGAAGATATCTTCCATTTAAAAAGCGAAAACCTATATGGTGAGGAGGGGATTAAAAAAGGCTCGTGCCGGCGACGACGTCGACCGCGTGCGAAAACACAAATGAACCCTCAACGTAAAATAAACACAAAAAACTAATGCCGAGAAAATGGCTACTATGAGGTCTATAAATAGATGTGTACCCTCGGCTTAGCCAACCCGCGTAAGAAAAAAAGAATCCCCCCAGCTTTTTGATGCGGGTATCCGCAGTTATTCGGGTTGGTTGTGATGGAGAAACGACGCCCTGTAATTGGTCGAGCGTCGGATGCTGCGCTCGTCCGTCGCTGTCGCAACCGTCTGCGCTCGAGCGCCCATTGGTCACCGCGGGGTGGCGGCCAATGGCTGACGGCTGCAGGCTGACTCGCTGCTGGATGTTTCAGAGGCCCAGATGTGCTGTGTGGGAGATGCTGTTATAGGGACGCACTACGTAATACACGCGCTTGCCCCCCTAAACAATGGCACCACGACAGGCCAAGAAGGTGCGCCCCAGTTCTGTGGAATAGGCCTGCAGTGAGCACCCATTGTTGTGTTTATTCAATTAACGTTTACATATGGTTTGATGGCCATGTATGTGTTTTTACACACAGGGGGTGCCAGATATCAAGGCTTTATGCTGGATTCATTCTCAAATCCATGCGATCAGAATTCAAATCATGAATGTCGGCACTTTTAGGCTCTGATGTTTGAGGTTATATGCCTATTTTGTGTAACTGAACATGTTTAAGTTATGATATAACATTATATAGGTTAGAAACGATGGCAATGTGGTAAACGATAAGGGAAGGCAACTCAGATACATAGGAAACAAAGACTACAATATTCTGGCTTAAATGTAAATACATGTAGAATTGGCATATGAGCAATAGGCCTGTCTGCAGAAAAATATTGCATGGATGGATTTGAAAACTTGAATACGCTTGAATATTTGAACAGTTATTTAAAATGCATAAATTGGGACGAAACGCCTATTCAGCTGATATTGGGTGATAATTAATAATGACATATATTTGTTTTCAATAGTAAAATAATTAATGATGGTTAACGTTTATATTTTTACTTATCGATGATGCTTCTCTTCTTCACTAAACTACAGAACCCAAGATGCATTACGCTTTTACACTAGCAGCGCGACTTCCGGGGCACCAGGTTAAAAGCTGAAATGCTCTACTTGAGCCTATGCACTTCTCAAGCTCTTTCAAGATTGGTGTTTCAGGCGGTTCGCCTTGTATTCAGATATAATTAACTAATACTAAACAAGCTCTTAAGATGGATGCCGTGAACAGACATCGCTCTCTTTATAAGGGAACCACGCCGCCGTGGAAGGAAACCTATAGGAAGGTGAAAAGTTGTGCAACTAGCTCGGTAGCATGTTGTGGACACAACAAATAATGTTCACGGTTGTTTCTTTGCTTAATCAATAGCGATGTGTGGATCGACTGAAGAACAGTCGATCCCGGCTGTTGGATCGATACCGTCAGATGGAGGAAGGCCCTCAGCCTCCCGGTGCAAAGGGCTCCGTGGTCCAGGAGGTGATGGAGGAAGAGTGGACCGCCCTGCAGTCAGAGGACCGCTCTCTGCCCTCGCTATGGGGGCCAAACGGCCCTGGACAGGTAGGCTCGTTGTGTCCGCAATATTGATTATGGTGTTGAGCGCAGTGTGCTTTGTAACATTGCTGTCTGCGATTTTCTGGGATGTATATGGATATTTGATCGATAGGTCAACATTGACAGTTTGTGAGTGTATGCTTTCTTTTTTATTTAACAGATGTTTGGTGCCATGAAGGAATATGATGAACTGGCGATGCTAGAGGAGATCCAAAAGGAGCTCATCTCGCAAGGTACAAAACTCGAGTCTCACAGCAACTCTTACTGTTATGAAATTGGAGATGTTTCTTCTGGGAATGGTTCAAGATCCGATTTTTTTTGGTTTTATTGTTTGTCAGAGCTTTCCATCATTGAGGAATACGAGAGGAACCAGCAGTTTGAGGAGCAGTACATCTCGTCCATCGTAGAAGGAAGGGAAGAGGATGCCATCCATATTATTTGCCCAATATGCCACGGGTATGCCTTTTGAAATAATCTATGGATTGTTTTCTGTATGAAATGTATTGTTATGTTTGTCTATGATGAACGAAAACTTTTAATCGTAAAAAGAGTTTTGGAATATTTACATTATGCTGCAGTAAGCATTTTTTGTTCATTCCACTTTTTAAAATGATCTAAATCTGTCTGTCTGTCCGTCTCAGGGTTAAATCCATACATTGGATTTAATCCTGAAACCTTGAAACAGAAAAAAAAAAACGTGGGCGAATAAGATGCTCATTTTAGCTTTAAATGAGTGCACACTTTTGTGGATGTTGTTTTGATGGCAACACATAAATCTATTTCCTGTTTGATCTCTTTTTTCAAGGAACCACTTGACCATCAACAGCCATTTTGTCTCCTGCCCCTGTGGAATGTATATCAACACAAAGGTATGTATCTCTTTTGGTTCTCTAATGGTGTTTTCCATTGGCACATTTTCGCATTGCCAGCCTACAGCATTGCCGTGCTGATTTGAATTTCCACAACCAGTTTAAAAGCCTTGTGCATACCGTATAGGGCTGGGTATTGCCAGGTACCTCACAATTCAATTCGATTCGATTCTTTAGGTCTTCATTCGATTTGATTTCGATATTGATCCAATTGCTTCGATATCGATTCAATAATACGTGCAGATGACAAAAATACCTAAATATTATTTTGAATAACCATTTCAAAATTAATTAGCCATTTCATAGTGCTCTAACTAGCAAAAAGGGAATACACCATTGTATAGTATTGTTCCTGAGCTAAACTTGCAGCATAAAAGTGATAATCATAACATGGACAAATGTAAAAGGACATGTACATTTAGGCATACTCGCTTCTAGATTACAATGACTGAGTAGTATGCTTCTTTTTTTTATGGAAATCGATTTCCAAAAAGTTCTGAATCGAAATTTAATCGAGAACAAATAAATTGCAGTGCATTGATGAATCGATATTTTTACCCAGCCCTAATACCGTACTTGAGGTGGACCATCTCCAACGTCCAACTGCAAACCCCAAACATACGTGTCAAAACAAATCAATCAGGTTTTATGGTAGGCTATAATATAAAACTAAGTAGCCAATTCAAGTGTGAGTCTTGATGTGCTATTGAATCAAGACAAGCGTGTCAGCCATTAAAGACGACCGCACGGGAAGCCCGTTTGTAATAGAAATGCAAACCCCAGCCACCCTGGGCTGACGGGCCAGTATAGTATAGTGGGAAATGCCATGTACGAAACATCAATTTCATTTTTTCATTAAAGAAGGTCCGGTTTTGTGTTAACATGGTTTCACATGAAATCAATATTGGTGCTACTATCATAGATCACAATAACATTTGTATATTTGAGTATTATCTTTAAAGAGCACCTATTATGCTTTTTCAAATTTTATGACCTATAAGCGTTGTGATAATGATTTATAGTCATGTTTAACCATACTAAAGTGTCAAATAATGACGTACATGCATTTAGACGTGTTCCCTGCTGACCGTCTGGGCTGGCTGTGCAGAGCGCTAAACACTAGGGACGCCGGGCGCCATTCACTTTTTAAAATTTCCGGGATTTATCTACGTAGAACAATCCGGATTTTCCATGGATGGTAATGCTGCAACGTGCTCTTCCGGAAGTAACCAATCACAACGGAGTGGGGTTGGCAGGAGGGGGGCGAGGGGGTGGAGGGGGACGAAGCCGAGTGTTGACAGAGAAAGCGCTCAGATGAGAGGAAGAGTTTCCCGAAAATCAACATAGTTGTTTGTGCTGTGATTCGTGTCAGGTTGCTCTATAGGAGTCATGAATAAGAAATGAAGACCAGAAAAGTAGTAAAATAGGAGATCTTTAATGCATGCGCATGGCTTTCCATTCACTTCTGCAAAGTGCAGTTTTTGACATCCAGGCCAAAAGTATAAAGGTGACTCTAGACTGGGGGGCTAAAAATCCCCCCGCCATTGAAAAAGTTTCAGGACAAGGGCGTTTCATTCTATTTCTAAAATCCCCTTAAACTTTTGGCTAGTTACATTTCTACAAGCCAACTAACTGGACAAGGGGCCACTAGTTCATTTAATCGGAGATTGCCCTTTTTAAATTGTGTTGGCAACAATAACAGAAGCTTGTCAACCAGGCCGATCTCTGTGATTTATTTATGTCAATATATATAATATCTTTCAGCACTGCAACGTCACTCCTGAGGTGGTGCAGAACCTCCTGGAGCTGAGGTTCGCTCAGCACATGGAGGGCTGCGTCCACCACCCTGTGTTCTCCATGGCCGCAGACACGGACACCTCCACAAACCTCGTGCTGAGCTGCCAGGTAACACTGTAGTTATTCAGACTTCTGCATGTGCTGAATATACTTAAGATTGAAACGATGATAATGTTTAGAATTGTCGTGTCTCAAATAGACTGTAGTCCTTACAGCTACATACATAGGCTACATTTGCACTGTGTGCGTATAAATACCTAAAACAACAGAACTCTTGCTTATTTTGGGGGTTTAACTGCATATATCAACCAAAATAGTTTTTATGTTTTTCCTATTATACTTTTTGTGGAAATCTGTTTTCTGATGGTCAGCTATGGATCAGTTTCATGATAATAAAAAAATAAGAATACAATTATATTTGTCACACTCAAAAAAACATTAATAGCCATGCATGCACATTTCATGGTCAGTATGGAGTAAGCATGCATATATTAGTCACACACGTATCTATTAATCTGATCCAAATGTCAATCCGATCAAGGGTACCTCTGTTAATATATATTTTTTGTTTTTGTGTTTCAGGCTTGTGACTTCTTGTCCATTGTCCTGTGAAAGACCCTGCTGACTCGTCAGATGTATTTTAGTGTATATTTTATCCGTGACCCTCTTTTGTGCAAATAACATTAAAGAAATATTTTTATATAACGTTTTTCAGTTTATATTTATTTATTTTTATAAGGGGGGAAACACCGGAGTCAGAGCTTAAGGGACACCTGTAACCCACTTGTAGCTTGCGTTAAACTGAAGGGGTGAACTATTCATAAGCTTTAAAAACAACAAATGTTACACAAACTTTAGGTGTATGTAATGTTATAGTATATAGTATAGTTATAGTTTATATTTTTTCTGTAATGGATTTTTCTTTTGTTTGGCTTTGTTGTTTACAACATCTTTGGCGACGAAGTAATTCAGAAAATGTTGAAATGCATCTTTCCACTGCATCCCAATGTGAAGTTCGAAAGTATTGAGAAGGTATCAGATAAAGTTTAGTTAACTGAATGAATACATATGGAAAATAATATTGAAATTGAAAGTAGCAGGAAACATGGAATTATATATATTTTTAAATAGTGCATTCTGCATTTCTGGACGTGATGTTTGATTGCTTCAGAAGGAGCTACCATACCTTTACACTGAGAGAACAAGAGGTGGCAACATTGATGCATCATGCATCAGGACCTAACCGGAAAGCGGGAGGGGGGCAGAGCTGCAGCCAGAATAGTAAAGATGGCAGCCGTGGCAGTGGCTGAGTTTCAGAGAGCACAGTCTCTGCTCGGAACGGACCGGAATGCCTCTATTGACATCTTGCATTCTATCGGTAAGCGGGGACATCACCGGGTCCGCTCAAATAGATCCAGACGGGGGGTCCGCTGATGTGTTTTCATTGTGTGTTCAGTGAGGCTAGCTCGAGTGGCGGTTAGCGGAGGGTTAGCCGGTTAGCACGGCGCAGAGACTGGTCCACAGCCCCGTTCTCCCACAGTGAGTCAGCAGCAGCAGGTTAGCTTCATACCGGCTAGCCCGCTAGGCTAACGTTGGCTAAATGGCTCTTTCATTGTGAACTTGGGTGACAGTTTGTGTAGTGTGCGTTGGTTTAAAAGGCAGACTCTCTAGCAGCGACCCAGCGGCGGACAGACAAATGTGTATCTATGTATGGAGTGTGAATGACAGTTTCTGTACAACGTTAACTACTTAGGAATAACTCCTGTCAGCGTTGTGTGTGTATTGTCAGAGCCACAGCGGGGAGATAGTTGTGCACAGTTGGATCCTCTGTTTGACAAGTGGAAATGTGTTTTTATTCGCATTTGAGCAATGCCTTGAAAAAATCGCTAAAGAGTCATTTAGATATTTGTTCACATGAATAGAGAAAGTGAATGTGAGCATTAGAATGCTGTTTGTGATTTAAAAAAAATTGGAAGCAGTTAAAGTATTAAGAGTATTTTCTTTTATCAAAATCCTATATGTTGAATAAAATGTGGAAATAACAATGCTCCTTTGAAACTTGAGTAACTGGTTGTGTGCGTGCGTGTGCGTGCGTGTCTGTGTTGTAGTAAAGCGCGACGTGCAGGAGAGCGATGAGGAGGCGGTGCGTGTGAAGGAGCAGAGCATCCTGGAGCTCGGCGCGCTGCTCGCCAAGACCGGACAGGCTGCAGGTATCCATGGAAACATAATATTGCAAGCTTCACTTCGGTTTTTGCACACAAACGTTTAACTGTGCGCTCGGTCCGGTTTTGGAAGTTACTCCGCGGTCTTCCAGGTCATGACCGATCTATGATGTCATCTTAAGTATCTGTGACGCATCATGTGCAGGCACTAAAGATGGATGGAAAGATATGACAGCTGAGCTGCATGATTGGACCGCCACTTAACTGTGTTTATTGGACGTGCTGTTATTATACTACTGTGAAACATGGAGGACATGCCGGAAATAAGTTGAGCACTGCAATCAGCTGCGTGTGTATCATCCTTATAGTTCATGTCATTTTCTCCGAGGTGCAGTATAGTTACACAAGTTTGACCAAAGTCATACTTGGGTCACACCTCGTAATGGCTTACTTTCTTTAGTTTGTTTAAACAGTAACGCAGCTGATTAGTAAAGCTGTTCATTCTGAAGGCATATGCATGTCTGATTTTTATTTTATTTCTTGTTCTTGTAGGCGTTCTTAATCACATGCTGTGGATGTTTTACGGAGGATATAACATTAGCCTTATGTCAAGATTTACTGGCTCTGTTTTTGTTTTTTTTCCTGCATTTTACTAAACCCACCCCCCTGTCCCCCCTCTCCTCCACGGTGCGTTCCCCCAGAGCTCGGGGGTCTTCTGAAGTATGTGCGGCCCTTCCTCAACTCCATCTCCAAGGCCAAGGCTGCGCGGCTGGTGCGCAGTCTGCTGGACCTCTTCCTGGACATGGAGGCGGCCACCGGCCAGGAGGTGGAGCTCTGTCTCGAGTGCATCGAGTGGGCTAAGACGGAGAAGAGGAAGTTCCTGAGGCAGGCCTTGGAGGTGAGCGGCGGCCTGTGATGCATCCTCAACTGAATACCGAGTAGTAGGCCGCAATTAGTGCTGAGCTCGGATAGTCCGGTATCCGTTCGTTGGGCGGGTATTCCGTTCTCAATTCAGTATTCAAATGCTTCGTTTTTCTTTCTTTATTTATTTATCTACCACTTTGAGGTCATTAAGTTGATGTAAAGTGTGTTATAAATTTATTATTTATGAATCAAGCGACTGTCTAATTGTGAAATGTATTTAGGCTTCAATACTGTCTCCTTCACAGTATGGTGAAATTATAAAAAGCCTTATGTCGGTGGAGGCGAATCTCACCATCTGAGAATACAACAAGACATAAGAGGTCAGACTAGACTGACTAGACAATGGGGAGGTCTATGTGGGAGGAGAAGTGGTTAAGGAGACAGGGAAGGGGAGGACATTGTGTGAGGCAACGACAGTCCGCTGGTTCTAGTCCCTTCGTACTTGCTGCATCAGAAACATGCTGGCTCATGAGACATGGCTCCTTGCTCCAAATAAAACCTTTTGCTGTGATTACGTTGTAATTTAATTAAAAGGTGACACATGTCAGGGCTTAACGTCGTGTGTGATGGGTTAGAAATGCCATAGTCTGTCTTCTGTCTGCATGCTCGTGGGTGAAATGCTCCGTGAGACTATCTGTTCTTGTAGACCATGCACCTCCGTCTGTGTTTGACTATTTCCTTTGAGACCAATTCCTGACCCATCCTTTCCCTGATTGGTTGGCCAAGTCACCTTTCCTGTCAGCTACTTTCGCAGAAACACACACTTCGTTCTTCTAAGAAGAGCTTTTTTCTTGGTTGTTTGGATTTTGAAATCGTAGCCGAAGGATGACCCTGAACAGCTCCGTATAAATAACCGCTCTGAAACCATTCGAGGAAGCTCGTAACTTGGGCTGTTTTTTCAGCGAATGCCAACAGAGAGGGATCAGCTGAAGGTCAAAGCAGGGCTCTGAAGGAAGCTCACTTTTCAAAGGAGCTAGGCTAACCGCGCTGAACAGCAGTGGTGTAGTAAAGGCATAAGCAGAGGGCGTTGAAGGTTTTTCAGTCAAAACACAGGACGACGAATATGAAAACGAAAATTTGAACCACACTGTATTCCCTTTCAAAGAAGGCTACAGAGAATACTTGCCTACTGAATACTATTGGAGCCCACAACTCCAACCTCTGTTGTCGGTCCGCTGTATATTACCACCATATAATGGACAGGGCTGAGAGGTAGGAGATGGACTAGACTAGACTGGCCTGGCACTCAGTGTAGTCCAGAGTATGGATGAGCGCCTTAGAGGAAGCAGAGCCTGTCTGTTCCCCGGGATGACGTTAGTCTGTCCTCCGAACTCTAAACAGCTGGAAAAGCCCTCCTTCCTCGAGGGGAGTCTGTGGTACTGGATTGATCTGTAAATATTTTATTGGAGGTCCAACTTTGAGGCCTACTTAAGGAACAGATACATTTCACCAATTATATTGTTAATTCTATATTGTAAATTTGGTTTCACTGGTGAATTAATGATTGTCTGCAAGTTTACTTCTGGATGCATGTATATTTGCGTTGCACAATTTTATTTAAATGACATTTATTTAATGGTATTAGCATCTGTTTTCTTGTTATTTAAATAGCTACAGGAAACGTGAACCGTTATGTTTAATTCAGGTTCTGGCACAACTTTTGTTTGAACTGCTCTCCCCCTGCAAGCTGTGAGACGACTGATCGTCCTGTGTCCTCCTCAGACTCGACTCATCTCCCTGTATTTTGACACAAAGCGTTACCCGGAAGCTCTGCAGCTAGGTGAGGATCTGCTGTCCAGCACGCCGACGTCCATACACATTCTGTTTCTTTCTATTGCACATCTCTCGATAATAACATCGCAGGTAGCCTAGGATCAATACCACATTACGACAAATCGTAAGCAGTAGAAAATAATTGTCCATCCTTCATCAAATAAGTGTTTTGTAGAATATACATATTAGCACACTAGACTGGCAAACAGTAGTGTGGTCATTGTTCGTCTGTGTCTGATAAAAAATATAAGGGCCACATTAAGGAAATGCATTTTTGGAGTTTTTGGCAGGAATGTTTTTTTTTTTGGGAGGGGGGGTTGTATTTTATTTTATATTTTATATATGTTATTTCTGTTCATCTGTCTCTTTTGAAAAAGTATGGGGACTCAGAGGTAGTTAAGGCGTAATGGGAGTCATTATACTTTTTAGACAAGTCTTTCTTTGTGGATAATGTGGCCAGTACATGTACCTATTCATCCCACGTTGTACGGCAAGTTGTACAAACGTATGCCAGATGCACGCGTTATGCCCTTCTGAACGTACGTTCCTTCCACCACCCCCAGGCACCCAGTTGCTCCAGGAGCTGAAGAAGATGGACGACAAGGCGCTGCTGGTGGAGGTGCAGCTGCTGGAGAGCAAGACCTACCACGCCCTGAGCAACCTGCCCAAGGCCCGCGCCGCCCTCACCTCCGCCCGCACTACGGCCAACGGCATCTACTGCCAGCCCAAGCTGCAGGCCGCGCTCGACATGCAGTCTGGTGAGGGGAACCAGGACGATGCTCCCTCGTGCTTTGAAATGACTGGTTTTACTTTGGTTCGGCGCATTGCCCCCTCGTTTACGGGTTGGACTTTGTAGTTCAAAGTCCAATCTGTAGCGGGGTCGGCTTAGCTCAGGAGGTAGAGCAGTTGTCTTGTAACCGAAAGGTTGCTAGTTCGATCCCCAGCTGAGATCCCCAGAGTGTTGATGTGTCCCTGAGCAAGACACTTAACCATGCTGGCTGTCGCCTTGCATGGTTGACTCTGCCGTCGGTGTGTCAATTTGTGTATTAACCGATGTAAGTCGCTTTGGATAACGGTGTCTGCTAAATGCCCTAATGCTAATTCTATCTCAGTTGGGCGATGGTTTCTATGATCAAATTGTCCTGTCATTATTTTTTGTCATTTTAGCAAATACACAATTGAATTGCCTGCGGGAGGCGGGACTGCCAAAGATCTGTTCTCAGCGACAGCTGTGTCTTTCTAACGATGGTTCCTCTTTGAAAATAATCTATTGGTAGTGTGTTGAGAGAGGGCAGAGCTTTGTGCTCATTTGGGTTACATATCCTGTTTATTAAACGCAACGCTAACCAATATTGAACTACCCTCGTACTATTAAAATGATGTAATGAAAGGTAGATTCCCACAACCTGCTGCCACCTCCTCTCCTCAAAACCTGCGTCTCATTACGGTTGATCCTCCACCGATATCACTGGTACGGCCGGTCGGGTCAAATTGCAAGAAAGATGTGTGGTTTAGATATTGCGATCACAGGCTCCGGGACGGGGTATGGCGGTCTGATGGGTACTGGGATACGATGGCATGGAGGGAGTTTTAGGAGACGAGAAGCAGGTTTTTGAAGGAGATGCAGCACTTGACCGAGAGACAGTGAAGGTGCAGGAGTGTGGGGGGGGGGTTTGGTGCAGGTGGCAACCCTTGCAGCTGTCTTAATCTCTTCTTGGAGCATGTCCAGGGCTTTGCGTGGAACCACTGACAGTTGGAATTAATCCAGAGGGGTGGTGATGAGTGATGTTGACTGTTGTTTTTGATCTGGCGGAAGGCAGATTTGCTGTGTTGGACTAGAATGACAGGATTGTCTGGAACAAGTACCCAGACATAAACTCACTCACCCTTTTAGTGTCACTGCCGCCAGTGTATGGCTAGTCTGTTTACTCCCTGTCAAGTTATCGTTTAACTTCTTCGCTCTATTGATTTGGGGTTTTTCCTTCCTTCCTTCCCTCGCTGTTTCTATTCAAAGAATGCTGCTCCATTGTTTTAAATCGATACCATTTTAACTCTTTCTATCCGGACATAAACGTAAAAGACTGCGACGACCTCAGCGTTGTACAGGTTGTACATGTAGGCACTGGGAACCTGAGGACCATCAGTAATGTTTTCCCCCCCTCCCCCCCCCCAGGGATCATCCATGCGGCGGAGGAGAAGGACTGGAAGACGGCCTACTCCTACTTCTACGAGGCCTTCGAGGGCTACGACTCCATCGACAGCCCCCGGTCTATCACATCGCTCAAGTACATGCTGCTGTGCAAGATCATGCTCAACCTGTAAGCGGCTTCTGCCTCCAAATGCACCTGCAGACACTAAAACAACCCTGCACTCACAAGCTGTTCCAGTATCATGTCAATCAGGATGGTGACGTCGCTGCGCTGCAGTTTCATGGCTTTTATCAGCCATACGCAGCGACCCAAATAAGATAATTCTGTATACCTGCGGCACATGAGAATCGTTCACGCCGAGAAGTCATGGTGTATGTTCAACAGCCTGTTTAATAAGGGTGTTCAACGTGCTGAGGTTGGCTTGTTGATCCACAGGCGTAGAGCTCTAGCTCTGCCTTTCCACCTGCGTGAGGTGGTGCTGGTGGACCCTTGCTTTATGCTTTCCAGACCTCCATTCCTTTCTACTGAAACCAACCCGAAAACGGTGCAATCCGGTTTAGTTCAAAGGCTTTGAGCGGATCGGGCCCGATAATAATTCCCACTAAAGCACTTCAGGGCGTCCTACTCAGCCTTACAAGCGGTCAGGGACAGTTAAAGTCAGGCGTCTGGCTCAGGGACGCCTAGCTAGGAGCCGTGGATGGGACATGACCTGGTCTGTCTCCTGAGCCACTTCAGACCCTGACTGGTGGCAGAGAGCTGATGGGTCTATCTGGGGTGTCTCTCCCTCCCCTGCAGGCCAGAGGAGGTTCACTCTCTGATTGGAGGAAAACTGGCACTCCGGCATGCTGGCAGACAGGTAAGTGTGTGTGTGTGTGACCTCTTCATATCACAGATGGAACCATGCACCCCTCATATAGTGTTCTGGCTGTAGATTAATTCAGAGTGAAACCCTTTAACTACAACGGTTCAATAAATCTGTACGCCACATTACCTTAAGACTGGTGTTTATAAATGGATAACCATACAAAATGCGGATGGAGACATTAGGAATACTGAAAAACGCTGCTGTGAATGCTCCAAACATGCAAAATATGACATATTAATTATAATCATTCAATAATGATTGTGAATATTTCTGTCTTTCTCCCATTCCCTCAGACAGAGTCACTCAAATGTGTAGCGCAGGCCAGCAAGAACAGATCCCTGGCAGACTTTGAAAAGGTAGGCTGTTCCTCCTCAGTGCCGAGGCTGCTGCCGTTTGAATCCTCCACTGTGAGGGAGCACACTGATACGGATGCCCTTCATAGTGAGCCTGCGGCTAGGCCGATAGTGATCATCGCGACCAACCGCGTTCTGTCTGTTATTTGATCCGTGAATACAACTCATTCATCCTAGACGTTTCACAAGTTGACGCAGGGAGCAGAAAATTGCTGTTTAAATGGTGGTTTATTTATTAACGTTTCACATTAATTAATAATAATAATCATTGATCCGTTTTTTATAGCGCTTTACTAAGTACTCAAAGACGCTTTACAAATAAGGAAGGAATACATACAGACAGTACAGACGATCAAACAAAAGGGAAAAATATAAACAACACCACAACAATAGGCAACACATTAAGAGAGCGGGAGAGAGTGGAAGATGGCGGAGGATGATTTGTCAAATGTTGTAGGTGGTCCTGAAGAGATAGGTTTTAAGTTTAAGTAGGCTTTTAGTCAATTAAGTCAGGTATCACTACCCCCTGAACATTTTGAACGAATCTATTAGTAAGTTCAAAGATGTCTGATTGTAATAAAAAAGCTAAACTTAGTATCTATCCTTCTCCAATGTAATGTGTCTTGATGCGCACATGTGTTCTGTCGTAGCGTGAACGTGACCTTACTGTCGTGACCTTAATGCCCCCCCCCCCACACACACACTCAGGCGCTGACAGAGTACAAGCGGGAGCTGAGGGACGACCCCATCATCAGCACCCACCTGGACACCCTCTACGACACCCTGCTGGAGCAGAACCTCATCAGGGTCATCGAGCCCTTCTCGAGGGTCCAGGTAGGACCCCCAGAACACCCCCTCTCAACTGATCCGTTAACGGACGTTGCTGCTTGAGAATGTGGTGGCAGGTGGTGGACGTTGTTGTGCCTGTGTTCATGGTTCTCCTGTTCTCTTTCTCTCCCCAGATAGAGCACATTTCCACATTAATCAAACTCAGCAAGGTGGGATTTTGAATTTGAGTCTTAATGTTTTGTATCACGATTTGCCTGAGTTGCAAATGTTGAGAGACAAAGTATGAAGGGTTTTGTATTTGTTTGTTCAACAGGGAGACGTAGAGAGGAAGCTGTCACAGATGATCTTGGATGAGAAGTTCCACGGTAGGCATATGAGGTCCAATCAGCCATCTGTACTGAATGAAGAAGGGCTGACCAGGCATCGATTAAGTATCGCAATTTCTTGCTTCTGCAATAATTATTCAGGTTAAATCTAATTGAGCCCTGAAAAATATATATAAATATCTTCATTGAAAGAGCGAGGATTCATTCACTATCCGCTCGAATGATGACTAAGAGTCAAATTAATCGTGGGCAGCCCTAGCATTGACCAACACTTGTTCAGCGTATAAAAACTGTCTTGTACTTCACGTTCCTCAAAGTATCTCTCCACCCTCTGCATTAAAAAACCCTTCAGATCAAAATCTCCCGCAGTGCATTCGAACGATCTCGATGTTGAGATAATCACATGCTTCCCGCTAATTAGAAACTGCGAGTTAATTACAGCTCTGCGTTGGGTCTCTCCGGCTACTGCATATAGCGTTTTTACGACCGCGAGTCGATGAGATTGAGTGTTAAGGACCCGACGCATCGGCAGATGGGGGCGCGACAGACTGTCTGAGCGCGACAGGAAGCGCACTGGGTGAAACGGATGTGGCGCCGTGTGCCCTCCAGGGATCCTGGACCAGGGCGCGGGGGTGTTGATCATCTTCAACGAGCCGCTGGTGGACAAGACGTACGAGGCGGCGCTGGAGACCGTGCAGAACATGAGCAAAGTGGTGGACTCCCTGTACAACAAGGCCAAGAAGCTGTCATAGGTGGGTGCAGTGCCGGAGTGTCGGTGGCGTCCGACCCCCGGGGGGGTGTGGGGGCCCTTTTGTTTGGGAGTATGTAAAGCGTGTTCAAACTTGAGGGAAGAGCCAGACGGTTCTCGGTGGCTCTCTAGGGCGTCTCTTGGGAGTGCCCTTCCCAAGAATAACAAATACATGTTGGTGCCTTTCACACAATTCTGTATTTGTTAACATTCAATTTTATTTTTATAGGACTTAATCATCATTTCGGTCTCAAAGAGCTTAACAGGCCAAATGTGTACGACACATTGGCACCTGGAGTACATTTACAACATGAGAGATTGTAGTTTGATTGCAAAACCAAACGCCTTTTTTAAAAAGGACAGATTTCTTACAGATTAGGCTTCCTCTAAAGTCAATGTTTCATACACTGTTAGATCAATGATGTCGATATTCAACATGTTTTCTCCCAAATATCAAGGAAATCTTGGGGCTCTCTGGGAACTGTGTGAAACATTGTGCAATGTGTAAACAGAACTAATCTGATGGACAAATCGACTCTCAATGATCTGATGAGATTATCTTTTATTATGTCCCACCTTATCTCCTGCTAAACATTGCGGTCCTTTCCTTGTCCAATCCCTTAAATGAAAAACACTACAGCCGTTATGTCTGGGGAATACTCTTAACTTATAGTTGTGATGGTAACTGATATACAACTTCATAAATAAATAGAAAAAAACTAATGCTGCTCTATTTAGAGACACAAGGGTGTGACATAAGAGGAATATCACGGGCACTGCACGCTCGTTGTAATCTTCCCTTTTGGGGTCCGGCCCAGTCCAGTCGATGATGTGAACGAGACCGACCGACGGTGACCTGTCCTGACCCGGGTCGGTCCTGATGTGTGTTCCGTCTGTCCTTCCAGGGAGGTGGAGGGCCCGCCCACTGTCTCCGGGGTCCAGAGGGACGGCGGCCGGTCGGAGCCAGCCGCCGCGACCTCTCAACCAACCCTGGGCCAGCAACGAGCGGAGGAGGCAAAACTAAACACGGCCAATAAGACTCTGTAACCAACCCAGCCGGCCAGTGAAATCAGATGTGTGTGTGTGTGTGGGGGGGGGGGGGCTCATCGACCAAAAGGAAACAACCAATGTGATCACCCCCAACACCCCCCACCCCCACCCCCTCAAAACTTGTTTCCATCCTCCCCTCTTCTTCACGTCTGACTGGTTACTGCTGCTGCACAGGGCTTCCCCTATGGACCAATCCTGGCACTGCGCTCATCTCTCTACCGACCACAGGTTGCCAATCCACACTGTGGTAGCCTCTCCTTCCCCCTTACCTTTCTCCCGCTCTCGCTCTCGCTCTTGCTCGGTCTCTCTCGCTCTCGCTCTTGCTCGGTCTCTCTCTCTCTCCCCCTTCTCTCTCTGACTCTCTATCTCGCTCTCTCTCTCTCCCCCTTCTCTCTCGCTCTCTCTCGCTCTCTCTCTCTCGCTCTCTCTCTCGCAATCTCTCTCTCTCTCTCTCTCTCCCCCCCTTTTCTCTGTCTCTCTCTCTCTCTCTGTCGCTCTCTCTCGCTCTCTCTCTCCCCCCCTTTTCTCTCTCTCTCGCTCTCGCTCTCGCTCTCTCTCTCTCTCTCTCTCTCTCGCTCTCTCTCTCCCCCCCTTCTCTCTGTCTCTCTCTGACTCTCTATCTCTCTCGCTCTCTATCTCTATCTGCGCTGGTGATCAGGGAATCATGTAAGAAAAAGTTACCAATAAAAGCCCCCCCCCCACCACCATATTTAGTGCAAATACATTCTATGAAAAGAAGTCTACACCAAGATGTGTGAGCGAAACAAGTGTGCACTGGGATGGAGGCCGTAACCGCGGCGACCGACTCAGCTTCCCCCTTCAGTTCCATTCCATTCGCCAAGCCTCCTCTGTGAAGACTTCGACCTCGTAACGTTTATAGTTTTTTTTTTTTTTTTCCACCTCCTGGTTTAGCCACAGAGGCACCCTCTCTCTCTCTCTCTCTCTCTCTCTCTCTCTCTCTCTCTCTCTCTCTCTCTCTCTCTCTCTCTCTCTCTCTCTCTCTCTCTCTCTCTCTCTCTCTCTCTCTCTCTCTCTCTCTCTCTCTCTCTCTCTCTCTCTCTCTCTCTCATATTCTCGTTCTCTCGCTCTTTACCACCAATAAAGAAAAACAACTGTTTGGGAGAAGAGCAAAAAAAAAATATCTTTCACTCCTCCTGTCTTCTCTTCGCCATGCACAATATACACATGCGTTGAACTTTAACCCCTTCTGCCCTTTTTTTGTTTTAAAGAAAGTTGTGATTTCGGGACACCTGGGTACAAACCTGCACACCGCGATGTGCAAAGAGGCACATTGCATCAGGTTGAACATTTGTCGGTGTGCTGCAAGGTTTTCTTTTTATCTTTTTATTCTTTTGGATATGGCATAATGCAATGTCAACAACCTCTCTCTCTCGCTCTCCCCCTATCCTCTCTCTGCCCCCTCTCTCCTCCCTCTCTCTGCAACTAACTCTCCAAAACTTCCCCATTTGTATATATTGTTGCCAACCACTTGTTTCCAAACCAACTCGGACGCCCTCCTGCATCAACACTGTTGGTTCTCCTTCTTCTCCAACCGTAAGGAACCGAACCAACGCGTCCCCTTTAACCGCGGCGGCCGAGTCGAGGAAACCTGTATGAGCCCTGACAACGGGAAGACTCGTCTGAGACCCGTTAGTGTCTGAACTAAGAGACCAGAGGGGGGGAGGGGGGGTGTACATTACGCTGTATGTGGTCAAGGGCCGGGGAGGATCTGACGACATGATACAAAAAGAAACAGAAATGCTAATAAAAAAAAATAAGCTGATGTTTTTGTGACGTTTTTCTTGACTGTCTACTTTTGTTTACTTTTATGTATATTTGTCGAGTAAACCTTTAAAAAGAATGAGGGCATGAGTTGAGGCTAGTATTGGAGCTTTTATTGTGGAAATGCAGTGTTTAAAGTGCTATGAATGAGTTATTCTGTTATTTGTGTCCGAATCTACCTATCATTTTCATCTTATTATGCCTCATCAACAATTAAACACGAAATTAGACTAATGTATTGCGTATCTATTTTATTTTAATTTAAATTTCACAATTTATCACAGAGTCAACTGGATGTCCGAGCTCATGCCCTAATAACCACAAACAAATAATATCTTTCCTGATATTGACTCGGAGCAGGTCCATTAGCATTTGAAAAGTCGCGTAGATCTTGTCTTAAGTGGGGGTCTGGGGGCCATTTGGGCCTTGTCGTTGCATTTGAATGGGGATGAGGCTACACCTTATCACAACCTCATTATGCTCCGCTTGCTCAGTGCTTAAGCCCGCTGAGCATGGCATACGGAGCGTACTAACCAACCAACTAACTCAGAAACTCGTTTGTTTATTATCTTGTATCTTGGCGAGAATATGGAGCCTGCGCTCTGAATAAAAAGTAATGAGACGTGGAGTTTACAGTCTCCCCGGCCCTGTGTATGTGCTCATCAGAGAGAGAGAGAGAGAGAGAGAGAGAGAGAGAGAGAGAGAGAGAGAAGAGGGGGGGGGGGGGAGAGAGAGAGAGTTACTGGAGGTTTCTGCGGGGAGGAGAGGGTAGCCAGACAGGCGACAGTCAGGGACGTCTGGCCCTCGGGGCGAAGGCAGGGAGCGAATGCCCCGCCGAGGGAGCCAATGGGAAGGCGCTATTCCGTCCTCTGCCGTGCACTGCTCGGCGCGCCCTGTAATTTGGAGTTCCAGTTGGGTTGGGTGCCGCCACAGTGAACAGCTTCGTCAGGGGACTAGAGAGAGAGAGAGAGAGAGAGAGAGAGAGAAAAAAAAGAGATCCTACTTGCATCGGATTTCTAACCCGTCACAATTAAGAAAACAAA
The DNA here is from genome assembly GCF_902167405.1 of Gadus morhua. NCBI lineage: Eukaryota > Metazoa > Chordata > Actinopteri > Gadiformes > Gadidae > Gadus > Gadus morhua. The sequence goes on along the minus strand of NC_044049.1, from coordinate 25,206,582 downwards.
CATCGAGAGACTTTGGGGGAGCCATCATCTGATAATCCTAATCTATTAGTCCCGGGACGAGTTTTTGATCTTCGATTTGGACCATGAATGGGCAATCTGCGTCCTGCTTCGAAGTGGATAAGAAGCCCTTCCTGGCCGGTAACTCTCTCCCAGGGACGAAGGAGTCGCCGACTCTCCCGGAGTCTTCCTCCACGGACCTGGGCTTCTACAGCGGCCACGGGAGCCTCCAGCAGCAGCAGCAACACCACGGCCAGCAGCACGACTTCTACCCGGCACAGCAGCAGTCGTTCGCAGGCCAGCCCCTCAACCCCTACTCGTACCACCATCACCACTACAACCTGAGCGGGCCGTACTCCACAGGTAAAGCCGAGTACCCCCCCTACCCGTCGCCCCCTTACCGCCAGCAAGGAGCATTCAGCCGGGCGGGGAAGTCACCGTTGGAGGATCTCGGTGAGTTCGGAAAGCCTGCGACGCACACACACACGCACGCACGCAAGCACAAAGACAGTTGTGTCCACATTTGATGGACTGTCGATCGGAGAGAACGTGCGAGACAGTGAGACGGTAGTTCATGCAAACGAAGTGGGAGTTTAGTGGGATCCTGTTGTTGGGTGTGTGGATAGATTCGAGTCAGCAAAACCAAACCAAATCCTCAGTTTGGACCTGAATATTCGGCTACAATAAAGTGTCCTGTTGCCTTATCCAGCATTACGCACGACGAGATGGAGAGGACTTCTGTGCCATAAATGGACTGAGGTCCTCTCAGGGGTCCACATGAAACACTTGAAACAGTCCCGTGTAAAACCGAACATTACAATTAAATATAAACATTCAAATCATTTACACAAGCTTCAGACTGTACTGTCTAAACCTTTTTTTTTTATGTTTATTTTTAATGTGACTTGAATGTGGACATAAGATATACCACATTAGATTCAATTCCAGAAGAAACACAAGTTGACATGCTGATATAGCTCGGCAGTTTGACATTCCAATTGGGAATTGACTGTTCTGGCCCCAGGGCATTGGCCCGGGGCCACCTCAGGTGCCGCAACACGTCACGGCTGATCTTTGACTCATTCCGGTACGGCGGACTTTATCACGCAACGTTTCCCGCTCTCGTTTTATGATTTATTCATTCCTTATTGCTCAGGCGGCAGGAGACACGCTGTAGGCCTGACAAAAACGAAAGAAGTGCAGCCTACGGGATTAACATGCAAACACACACGCACGAACGCACGCACGCACACGCGCACAAACACACACACACACACCTCTATCCACTGTCTGTGGTAGACACACACACACACACACACACACACACACACACACACACACACAAACACACATACACATCTAGATCCAGCGTCTGTGGTAAACACACACACACACACACACACACACACACACACACACACACACACACACACACACACACACACACACACACACACACACACAAACACACACACACACACACACACACACACACACACACACACACACACACACACACACACACACACACACACACACACACACACACAGACACATACACATACGCACACACCAAAATTATACGTTTAGAGTGCGATGGAATTTCTTTGAAACTCTGTGCTTGTGGCAGCCGCATCTATTTATACTGAACTACTACAGCCTGTGCGGCTGTAAGGGCCCATCCATCCATCAAGAGCACTCGTCTGACATGTTGGACGTTCTCCTACAAGGGGTTATTCAATCCAAAGTGGTTCATCATAACTCGGATCGTCCCGATTTGAACGTCCCCTTACGTCCGTCTTCCTCTCCTGGTTTTCAGTGAAAGAGGAACCAGAGGTGGAGGTTCGCATGGTCAACGGGAAGCCCAAGAAGATCCGCAAGCCCCGCACCATCTACTCCAGCTACCAGCTGGCCGCCCTTCAGCGGCGCTTCCAGACTGCGCAGTACCTGGCCCTGCCCGAGCGGGCTGAGCTGGCCGCCCAGCTGGGCCTCACGCAGACACAGGTACAGCCAACAACAAGACGTCGCAATGTTAATCTAATGGAGGACTTTAGACAGAGATTTTAATGGTGTCAGGAAACTGTCACCGAATTTAATTAAACTAAATATCATTTTGTTTAATTAAATTATCTTATGTGAGCTTAAACCTTTTTTGAGTTATAATCGTTCATGTTTCTATTGTTTTATTGTTTTTACATAGGCTATTATTATTTGACACACTCCCCAGTTGGGAAGCTTCACTAACAGTCAGACGGTATCCAAGTTATTGCCATGGCATTAATCGGCTGTAGGGTTTTATGAAATCTGTCTGTATTTTTTTATTGGGATTAGATATAGGCCTATTCAAAATAAAAATTCAGTCGCTGATATGTATTCCACTCTCTCTTCTCTTTAGGTGAAGATCTGGTTCCAGAACCGCCGCTCCAAGTTCAAGAAACTCTACAAAAACGGAGAATTCCCCTTGGGGGATCTGCCCATCGACCACAGCCCGGACGCCAGCGACTCCATGGTTTGCAACTCCCCTCCATCCCCTGCCGTGTGGGAAAATAAAACCACCAACAACAACAATAACAACAACAACATCAACAACGACGAGGAAGGCAGCGGCGTCGACAGCAACAACCTCAGCAGCATCGGCAACAGCAGCAGCAGTAACCGCAAAAGCCATGCACTACTGGAAGACGCCAGCAGGGGGCATGGCCTTTACCAGTCTCCGGTCAGCTCGACTGCGGCCTACATGGCGGAGTACACGCACCAGAACTGGTACCCGCAGCACGGCGTGCATTTAGACTTGCCGGCTTCTGCGCCCGCACCGCCGTCATCACAGAATTTGGGAGCCGTGTACTGAGTCATCGTCACAAGACTGCAAGAAAATAAAATGCCCTGCAGGTGTTTTGATTTGGAAAACCTCTGCGTTTTGGTTCCTCTCTCAATGGGAGGATTGTGAGGCCTATTTTGTATTT
>NC_044049.1:25193622-25196122 GCF_902167405.1 Gadus morhua | reverse complement strand
CCTGAGAGAAGAGATCCATGAGAATCAAAAGTTCAAGTTCAAGACTTCATTCCCATTCTATTCCTTAACCATCCGTCCACTGCTCAGTCCTCCAGCTATCATTGCAGGGCCCTCCCCTTCATGTCCCAGCCAATCAGATGCCTCTATGCGTTAAGTGGGAGTGGATTTACGCCAACACGCAGTATAAATACACACACTCTCATTCATTCCTGTCTCTTCTTTATTAAGAGATTTCCTTCCCCTCCGGGTCTAACCCTGCTAGGGGGAGATGTTGTCCTCCGGAGCTCAGGAACTACATCCGTAGTCAGCATCTCCTTCAGACTCTAGACCCCAGAAGGGGGGAATCTCTGCCCCTTATTGGGGTCTATCCGTTTAATACAGTTTACGTCAATACATTATATTGTTCATTTTGTTGTATATAATTGTTCATATTGTTGTATATAATGTATATATAATGTTTGTATAATAATAATACTATGATTAGTTATACTAATAACACTCCCTGCTGCTGTCCTAGAATTATCCTTCAGGTTTGTATACGCGATTTTCCACCATCTTACATTTTCTGAAATACCTTTTAAAGGGCAATGTGCAGGTACATTTGTTTTTGATTGATGTACATTGTGTGCTAATATGAAAAAGACATCCATGGTTTTTCTTTTAGCTTTTTACTGCCGGCGAGTGCTAAAAAAGGGAACCAATTTAGATCCGGAGAAGTAAACCTAAGTAGGAGCACTGACACAAAGCAGCACGGTTTTGTCCATCAACACCCCCAGTACCGCTGGTGTGTCACATGGTTTACTCCCCTTGGGAATCCAATTAGGTATTTCGGTGCATGTGAGTGTAACGTTACCAAAATGAGCCTAGCTGTAATTCTAAAGCACCCAAGTTGAATATAGTTATTACAAGGATTTCCGTCATACTTTCCCCACGCGTAGGCTACACGATTTCTCGGGCCGACCTTCTACTTGCTTTTCAAAGTAGAACTTCTACAAGGCTGCAAGCTTAACTGTGGTCTTAACAAATTCATTATTGTTTCAATTCTTCCAATAAATGTTATTACACGGTGGAATTTGAATTTGGTGTTGGCTTTCACCTAAATGGTTATAGCGCCATGACAAATGGCCCTGTCATTATGAAACTTGTTAGGTGTCACATGAGGCCATTCTAAATCAACCATGCGGTGTGAATGCTATACATATATAACCGCATGATCGTTCATCGACTATAGAAATGTATATGCTTCGAGGATGCCACTAACCCATGCCGTAATATGGAGATTATTCAAAGTGGTGGGCGTGGCCTATCATGTAACAGCACTCGTGGCCATCTTGTCAATTTGACCGAACCACAAACTGGTAGCCTGCGTTTTGAGTCCCTTTGTTGATGCTACATACCAAGTTTCATGCTGGTTGGTGAAAAGGTCTTCTGCAATAGATCTCCATTGTATTTATAAGTATTATTTGGGATACTTTTTATAAACGTTTTTATACCTTTTATTGTAGTTATTGTTGTTATTGTAGCCTATTAAACCTTACATAAGCCAATCACAAATGAATTTGGTTATAGCCACTCATTTGGTTACAGTTATTGAAGAAATGGTCTTCTAGATGTTTGGTGCTGCTGCTCTGGTTTGGTTACCATAGCGCCACCGCAGGTGCAATCCTTCTCAATGGCAGAGAGGAAGGCAATCTTTTTTTTCTCTCAGAATCTTTTGTGTTTTTTTGGTTCTCTTTCTCTTTGCATTTAAACCAATAGCAGCTTTAAAGGGTATTCATTATTTGCAACATGTGTTTTCTAAGATTATCATGACTTATGACTCATGAGTTCCCAGTGTGTCCTGTAGGGGGCGGTCGAAGTAGCGTGACATCAGCATGGTGCCTGCGGGTCTGGCGGTTAGCTCGCTGACCCTTGGACCATGGACTTGGACCCGGTCTGCCAACACCCGGGAGCCGGGCTATAGGGCACCACGGCTTCCTGTTATGAACAACCTCAGAGAGAATACTATTTTGAATGGTAAACGACTTTTGCATAATTCGAAACCTCTTACTTCTTAACTTAGCCCTACAAGAACAGAAACCATTCACAAAGACATACACACACACGCACGCACGCACGCATACACACACATACACACACACACACACACACACACACACACACACACACACACACACACACACACACACACACACACACACACACACACACACACACACACCCACACACACACACACACACACACACACACACACACACCCCACAGGGTGCCTTGTGCATTGACATGACATCATTACATCCACACACCCCCTGACCGCATGCGAGATATTAAAGGTGTCAGCTGAACACCGTTCTGCTGTCAAACGTCTGGTCAGCGGACAACATGGGTTTTATACAGTCAGACTCCCTGAGCACTCGCAGCAGAAGGCTGCCTGCACCCTAAAAGCCATGAGATAAATTGCAATTAAAACAAAAACCCTCGTTGGATGAGTCATTGTTT
>NC_044049.1:25166122-25181122 GCF_902167405.1 Gadus morhua | reverse complement strand
GCGGTACGATTTTCACCCCCGGTACAATTTTGGTGTGACAGAGCCCTGACCTTAAAAAACTTGAAGCAACCTGACCTTGACACGCCCTGACCTTTGAGCGCCTGCGGCCTGACCTTTAGGCACCCGGTCATAGGAGTCATCCGCACCAGCAAATCTTCACGGGCAGGCCTGCTGTGACTGCCATCGGGCCCTGGGGCTGAGAGTGTTTGTAGGCCCCCTGAGAGGGGATCTTACAATGAAGATGTGTCAATTGTTTTTCAGACATTTTGCCGTTGTCGATGGGGACTGTTGCAGCCCAAACCAAAACATCACATTGTCTTGGGCCTACGCCGATCGGAGGAGCTATCATGAGCCAGTATTAAAAAAAAGAATAGTGGTAGGCCCTGGGGCTTCAGCCCAGGTAAGCCCGAGCATTAAGGCGGCCTTGTTCACAGGTCACGCAAGAGTAAGAGTCACACACTCTGACCTTCCCTCTGCTCTACCCATTTCTAGGCGAGGCGGCGAGGTGTGTGTGAGTGTGTGTGGGTGAGTGAGTCTGCGCGTGTGTGTGTGTGCGTGTGTGAGTGTGTGTGCGTGTGTGTGTGTGTGTGTGTGTGTCTGATCCTTGCGTTGCTGCTGCCGCCGCTGTGTCATTTCTCTTTTCTTTTCTCCTCCCTCCCCGTTCTCAGGCGGAGGGCTGTAATTACGCGGCGTGCCATTACGGTGATCGGATCAAAGGCCGACCGAGCCGTCCCGTGCAGGCCTGCCTGCCTGCCTGCCGCGGGACGGGGCGCTCGCACACGGGGATGTGCCCCGTCTCCAGCGCCACACTTAATAACAATACTCGACGCGCGGCAGACAGCCCGGCGTCGGCACTCCTACGTCAGCCTCCCACCGTGCGTGTGTGTGTGTTTGTGTGCGTGTGTGTGTGTGTTTGTGCGTGTGTGTTTATGCGTGTGTGTGTGTGTTTGTGTGCGTGTGTGTGTGTTTGTGCGTGTGTGTTTGTGCGTGTGTGTATGTGTGTGTGTGTGTGTGTGTGTGTGTGTGTGTGTGTGATTGCGTGTTTATGCGTGTGTGTGTGTGTGTGTGTGTGTTTGTGTGCGCGTGGGTGATTGCGTGTTTATGTGTGTTTGTTTGTGTAAATATGCTTATGTGTGTGTGTGTATGATTGCGTGTTTATCTGTGTTTGTGTAAATATGCGTTTGTGCGTGTGTGTGTGTGTTTGTGTGCGTGCATATATGATTGTGTGTGTGTCTGTGTGTGTACGCGTATGTGTGTGTTTATGTGTGTGCTTCTGTCTATATGCTTGTGTGTGTTTATGTGCGTGTATGCTTGTGCCCTTGTGTGCGTGTGTGTGCGTGCATGTGCGTGTGTCTTGAGACTGAGAGAGGTTGTGTGTTACATCCAGAGAAATTGTCGCAGAACATGGGTATGAAGAGTTCAGAGTTTGTGCGAACCATGAACCACACTGCACGAACAGGATTCAGTCAGAGAAATACATCACCGATAAACAGCATCAAAGTGTGGCTTCATTAAATAGTCGTTGAAATCCACCCGTGTGGTCAGTGGGTTTTGAACACACACACACTTCTCACGCCGCCTAAAGACTCAGAGAACGGGCACACGGGCATAGAGGATGTAGTGCACACAGGCGTGATGGAGGGTGTATTTTTACTGAACTAAGAAACGCATATAGTCCTCATGTCTGCAAAAGACCATGGTGCTGTATTGAAATGGTATACACATGGACCTTTGAGGAGATAAAGAGAGGTTATGATGTGTTTGGGACTCCTTCTGCATTGCATCACAATCATATCAGAAATGGCACCATCGATGGGGATAGGCCAAACGTTCGTCTTTGTTTTTGTTAAGATCGTTACCAAGATTGCTGTTGTTACGACATTAGGACAAAGTAGTTGGAAATGAGCTTCATGATTTTATGATTGCCCTTCATTAAAATACATGACTGAGGCTGACCGACATTTTTATGAAACTGTAAATCCAATGGTAGCCAATGTAATGCTCCACATTAAAGAAAATCCTGTGACTATCATTTACACTCAGGCCACCAGCTTGTCCATAGTAGATAAACGTGCCAGGGATGCACAAAAGCAAATATCACATGATTCTAAATAATACACACCATCTATTGATAATTATTTACTAATTTTCCTCATTTCTCAATCAATATTAGCAATATTATTAACAAAAAAAAAACGTGTACATAACCAGTTGAACCCTTGATGGGTTAACCTGGAACCATCCCAGTCCAAATACCAACTTCAGCTCTGCCAATTAGTTGAATTTAAACCTAACCCGAGAGGTTGGTGAGAGAAAGAAAGAAATAAAGAGAAGGAGGGAGGAAGAAAGAAAGAAAGAAAGAAAGAAAGAAAGAAAGAAAGAAAGAAAGAAAGAAAGAAAGAAAGAAAGACTAGACTAGCCGTTTTGCCAGCTGTGTACTTAGATCTTACACTTACCCCCTGGTTGAACCATGGGCATTTATCATCACAACTGAACTCTCCATTTCTGGGGAAACACATGTGGGGAGAAGTTTAATGTTAATGTATGAATGGCTAATAATGCCCTAATGGCCTCCACTGCACAGCTGACATGAAGGTCCAGATGCACTGTGTCTCGCTCGCTGGAATGCCTCCCGCTCATAACACCACTGTTGTGCTCCCTTATGGCGGTGTAAGGTCGTGCCGTGGTCAGGGTCAGGCTAAGTGTGATGAAAGTCTGGTACATCATAGCCCCAAGTGTTGCTGTGGTACAAGAGAAAGGAAGAGACACGATTTGTACGCAGACGGAAATAAATAACGTTAATGACGTGTTCGGATGAAAAACGTTATTCGGATCAGATTTCCATAAACTTTATGATACACGCTTCTAGTGTCGTGTTGCTTTTGTTCTTCTAGTATCACTGAGATTCGTCGACTTTAGGAGAGGGAATCATAATCAACAAGTATATGCATCTATGTAACAAAGCATTCAAAGAAATCCCCAAAGTTCTGTTTTCATTTTATTCACATCCAAATACGTTCACCTTCCATAACCAAACACACTTCCTCTGCAATAGATTGGATAGTTGTCCAAGTGGGTGCACATAACGTTCCAACCAATTACCACACCGTTTTGGGAATATATTCATTCAATGTAAGCAGTATGGGTCTTCCGCTCATCACCGAGGGAACATAAGCTCAAGATGCTTTTCAAATGGTGCTTAAGGTGAAAGGTCAAAATGAAGAGCTATTATTTGAGTGTATTAAGTTTGAAATGGCATATATATCCGTCATATTGACAATCATAAAAGACCTATAACATAATAATGTTAAATGAAAAAAAAGATATTCACTGCCCCTTTAACTTGAGAGACCTCAGTTAGAAGTGAAGGATTCGCTCCTCCCTTCAAGGAGCTATTGAGTTGTTTAATGGTTAAAGAAGGTTAACGTAGAATACCAAACTGAGATCACGACTACAGCAAAGACCTCACTGCTGAGCCTTCAAGCTGCCGAGTAGAGGCCCGTGTGGAAGTGTTGAGTAGAGGGACGCATAGACTTATTATTATCAGATAGAAGGGAGGAGGAATGTCTCGGCTCCTGTTATCCAGGTTTTCAGTCGGGCTCGCCCTGCTAGGTTCGATTCAGCGCTCTTCCCCATCCTTCTTCAGCCCCGGCTGCGACGGAGGGGGAGCGGGCCTCGTCCAAGACCCGGAGCGGAGCCCTGGGAACGGGATACGACTCCCTGGAGAGACTTCCCTGCAAAGGAACTGCAATGGATAGTGAACTGTTTCTTTGTAAATCCATCTCAACAACATTGTTTGATTGTGAGGAACGGCAGCATGTGATTATGTTGAACAGCAGCATGTATATCGTTCCTTGTTTCTGATATGCACTTTAAAATTGATGCTGAGAGTGGCGGCTGGCCAACAGAGATGGGGGGGGGGGGGGGGGGGGGGAATAGCCCTTCTTGGTGGAGAGGGGTTATTTAAAAAAATCCATAAATTAATAGAAAAAAAAAAATATCAATAGACAGTCCTTAATTTTTTAAATACGTGTGTGTTTAAATTCACAATCAACATTGTAAATAGTCCTGTTCATCCCCTCCTCTCAATATTTATTACGAGTCAATATAATTCGAGTCGGTGCAACAGTGCACCCAACTGCTGACCCAAGATCTGCACTTTGCAAAATCAATGTAGCCATTCAGCGTCCCCAAATCTGATGCCTTCTGCAGTGAATTAGATCTCTGCTCCAAATGAGTCGAGAGGAGAACTTTGGTCAAAGAGCTTGGGCTTCCCGCTAGACCAACCTGATATCAAAATCGGACAAGCTAGCAAGAAAGGTACAACGTAAATGCAAGGCGTCTCCTGTAATTGGTCCAACGGAAAGGTTGGCTTACCACCAATGTTTATGTTCATTCTGTGCAATGGCCTCATTTATTTTCTGTTCATTCTGTGTGATGGCCTAATTGGTGTTATTATATCTAGCTTTTAGTTTTTGTTCCTTTACAAATGAGTTCCTAACATGAAAAAATGATGTTAAGGAAAATGCAGCATCTGTCTCATTTATGAGCATTTGGGATATGTTATAATGCTGATTTGGAAAACCCTGTCAGTATTCAGGAGTTTCTTGATGTAGTGATGCAGCACTTTTTCACGTTACTTATAATTTCTGTCGGTTTCCATTGCTGATGTTTGGTGTGAATTTGAGAGAAAAATAGTTTTTCACGGATCTAGCCTCTGTGCCTTTTAAAGTTCAACAGATTGATGCATTTAAATGTAAAAGGCATGCCCCCGGACCACCTTTGAGGAATTTGAATCTCCCACGATAGTTTCCTAAAATAGGGGTCCCCGAACCACATTTTTCATTGAGTGAATATGCACTCGTATTGCACGAAACATTACTACTAGCGGCAGCAGCAGCAACGCAAGAATCAGACACACCCACACACACACACACACACACACACACACACACACACACACACACACACACACACACACACACACACACACACACACTCTCAGACACACTCAGACACACACACACACACACACACACACACACACACACACACACACACACACACACACACACACACACACACACACACACACACACACACACACACACACTCTCAGACACACTCAGACACACATACTCACACACACCTCGCCGCCTCGCCTAGAACCCAAAGGTGGTGCTGAGGGGAAGGTGGGAGTGTGTGACTCTTACTCTTGCGTGACCTGTGAACAAGGCCGCCTTAATGCTCGGGCTTACCTGGGCTGAATACTAATACGTGGATACTTATGCATTAAGCTAACAGCAGGGCAAGTGATATAAACAGCGCCGTTTCACCACAAGGCCAGTGCTTTACAAAGGAAGAAATAACATGTTAAAACATTAAAAGGACAATCATTAAAAGAAGGAAAATCACTGGGTTGTTAGTAGATAACGTCTCACTTGTCTTGCATAGTGTGTCCCGTTGCTAGCTGCCTTCATGACAAGCATTCACCTCAAAGGGGTTTCTGTGAAAAGCAGGTAGGTCAATTACAGTATATTAATGTTTTCTAAGTTTAAAGTTTAAAATAACTTGATTATCTTATAGAATATGTTAGAATAGTTATGCATAGTTTCAGTTAAAAGAGAGGGGAATTAAGGTCTAAAATAACCCTAAATCATAAAAATAAAAAACGAATGATTGATTTCAGAGGGGATGGTGTCTCCTGAATTCAACCAAAGCAAACGTTTGATCCTACCCAGGTATGGTCTTGGACACTATTCACATGCCTTCCTTCTGCGATGCCGACGACGTTCTGACAACCCTGAAAACATTGATGTTGGCAGGCGGCTCTTTGTCCGGGCTAAAAAAATAAAATACTATCTTCTTAACTGGCCTCCAACAATAACACCGGCACTTAAGCAGTGATGTTATACATATTGTGTGTGCGCCTCTGTGCATGTATGTGAGTGTGTGTGTTTGTGTGCATGCGTGTGTGTCTGTGTGTGCGCGTGTGTGTGTTTGTGTGTTTGCACGTGTGTGTGTGTGTGTGTTTGTGCGTGTGTGTGTGCATGCGTGCATGCGTGTGTGTGTGAGTGTCACATCATGTGTCAGCCCGAGCTGAGCTGTCTCTTCCCCACCTACCACTATGCTCGTATAACAGACTGAGCGCCAAGCACAACAGACTAGCGATTTGGATGGATGATGATGTTTTAAATTCTCCCTGCCTCTCTCTCTCTCTCCCATTCTCCCCCTCTCTCTTATTCTATCGATGTGACTCTCTCTCTCTCTCTCTCTCTCTCTCTCTCTCTCTCTCTCTCTCTCTCTCTCTCTCTCTCTCTCTCTCTCTCTCTCTCTCTCTCTGCTTTTCTCCCTTTCTCCCTTTCTCTCCCTCTCTCTCACTCTCTCGCTCTGTCTCTCATTCTCTCTCCCCCTCTCTCTAACTCTCACCCTCGCTCTGTCTCCCACTCTCGCTCCCTCTTTTTCTCTCTCTCGCTTTCTCTCTCATCCTCTTCTCTCCCCCTCTCTCTCTCACCATCGTTCTCTCTCTCACTCTCTTTCTCTCTCTCTTCAACTTCCCATCTCCAAGTCTTATCACTGTTGTGCATCCATCTTTCTTGTGTTTGATTTGATGGGATTTTGCATTATCAAAACAAACACAGATGCTCACGCATATGCACACTTGAAACACACACACACACACACACACACACACACACACACACGCACACACACACACACACACACACACAGACACACACACACACACACACACACACACACACACACACACACACACACACGTACACCCTGACTCCCAGGAGTTGATGAATACCCTGTGTGGATGGGCTGAATTAAAAATAACACTAACGAGAAAGCTCTAATTGCAGTCATTTGTCAGCCTGTCTACGGTTGAACTTGGAGAGCAGTAGAAACCTGTGTCACATTCTCTCCAAAGTATTAAGACAATGTTTTTTCGTGTGAGCAAGTGTTGCATGTTATCCAATGTTTTTCAGTCCGGAGAGGCCGACGGGTCAGGGAGAGAGTGAATGAGAGCATAACAGACAAATGCATTGCTAAATGTGTGTGTTGGTGACTATACTCAATAATGCTAGTTTGTTGCTAGATTAGTTAGCTCATGTTATTTGTTGTCAAACTATGTCATTTATTCAACACAATTATGTTTTTGTGTGTGGTTGAGATCAGATCCCTATTTTAGACGTAAGACGTAGGATAAGACGTAGGATACACTTGTATTCGGGAGTATGAGGTTTTTTAAGTAGTTGTATGACTGTATGCCTGGATGATTCATATAATTAAAAGAGGCTTAGTAAAGCTAATAAACTAAGTTGCTACACATGCTTGTACGTAGTAAATTAAAACCAGTTGTAACTTGTTACTCGCAATTTGTAATACACTGTACATACAGACAGACAGACAAAAAGACATAAAGACATACATTCAGACAGACATATAGCAATAAATCTTTAAGGTCCCTTGGGGCAAACAGCAAGGTGATTTATTGAGGCAGTGAGGCCGCAAGACAAGTAAAGGAATGGTACACATAACACAACTAAATCCATACCAAATAAAGAGAATTACTGAAATTAAATATAAGAAAACGAATACAAATACATATAGAGTACAAACAAATGATTACATAATGTTTTAAGCGTTTTAATTTACGTAAAAAGTATTTAATAAAACCGAATAATGACATTGGGATTCAAATAAGATATAGACGATATATAGACATATTTTAGATGGCAGGTGTCTTAGAAATGTCGGGTTAGTCAAGGTAAAGATCAAAGACGCCTCCGTTTAGCTAAGTGGAGGTGTGTGTGTGTGTGTGTGTGTGTGTGTGTGTGTGTGTGTGTGTGTGTGTGTGTGTGTGTGTGTGTGTGTGTGTGTGTGTGTGTGTGTGTGTGTGTGTGTGTGTTTGCGTGTGTGCGTGTGTGCGTGTACGTGTGTGTGTGATGGGGCGTGTCATGTGACAACATGGCCACTGACAGCTTCACGCACTAGCGATCGCAAGCAAATTAGTCTGCACAAAAAACGCGAAAGTTGTAAACGGTGTCAACTGTTTACTTTATTTGGCTGGGGATTTCCTAAACACTGAACGACTACAATATACCCACGGCCATTGGTGAAATTTGTGTAATGCATCTACGGAACATGCGTGGGTGTATCCTTGCATCATCACCTGTCAAAACGGTTTATTACTGAAAGCACCAATGGCTAACAGAGAATACATTCTGGGAAAAGGATCCTCACCCCTACATATATTCATGCATCTACCTTTTATAATGTTGCTCTCTTCGTTTTCCCGTAGGTATGCAGAACATGTGTGTACGGTTGGGTATGTAGGCCGTCGTGTGTCGGTGTGTGTGCGTGTGCAATTGTTTGTTTGGACGTCTGTGTGTTTGACGGCTTGTTGCGGTAGAGAGTGAAGAAACTGTTCAAAGACTTGTCTATCTTCAGTGGGAGGGCTGGGCGCAGTGAAGACAAGCCTCATCGTGTCTGACGTCTAGCTGTGATGCTGCTTATGTTAGGTTCAATACCTCTAAAACAACTCACGTTGAACACATAGTTGGGCACTGGTGGATTGAAGATTTTACTGTATTTATCTTGCATTTGTCCAGAGTGTGCGTGCCATAGTTATTCCTCTGAGGTCCGAATTTTCATATAGCTGGGGGTGGATTTCAGTGAAAGAGATACATAGTGCATAGTTATTAAAGAAGCATGTATAATTATACATCTGGTGGGAAAACATCGACCTTTCAGTGACGCATAATCAAGAGCAACAGGTTCAGGATGTAAGGCTTGCCCTCGGTCCAACCTGTCCAGAGGACAACTTTTATACCATTCGACTAGATACACATAAAGCCATATAGACACTCCTAAATACTCACAGTATAAGAGTAGATACATGTAAAGTCATTTATCAACTCTTCCACGTTCAAAGTTTTAGAGTAGATACACGTCAAGCCATTTTTCAACCTCTCATTCACTGTGTAAGAGTATATTAGATATGTATCAACTCCTCCAACTGAATGTGTATGTATCATACACATTAACAGTATTGGAGTAGATACGTGTTAAGCTGTGTATGAACTTCTTCTCCTGGACCCGTAGAGACTAACGGTTCGGAGGATTGGGCATTTAATTTAGGGCTGATGATTATTTTCATTGGCGATATAGCTATTGATTTAACTTTTTTTTTAATGACAAGAACCTTTCTTTTGTGACAGCTTACGACATTTATTAATCATTCAAATAATTTCTGATCTCCAACGGACAAATTAAACAAATTACTCAAACCGATGGTGATTTAAACACAGTTGTTATTAAAGAGGGTAGGCCATTTGGGGAAGCCAGCGTAGAGCTGGATGTTGGAATTATCCAACCTGAAAAATCCCATCGCTTGCTTCAGTCCTTGCTCTAAAGCCACTCCCCAGAAACATGAGACTAGGTGGCTAGCTTTAGCAATAGGTCTATAGGCCTTGTGGAAGACTCCGGTCATGAGAAACCCTCTCTCGGACGTGCCTAATATAGCCTGGACAAGCACTTGTTTAGAGGATTAAATTATAATGCAGTTTCACACTCTTTTAAATCCAAGTGTAAACAAGTGTAGCGGATGACAGTTTGCAGATAAGGATCATTATTGTAAGTGGGTGTGACTTCATTCACATGATAACCAAATGTATGCTATCATTGTCTTAGGTTGATATCCAATACAAAACCTTTGCGACACAGCTGCTCACCGTCATTACCCAACATGTATTCTTATATATATTTATTTGACTATGAAATTATTTACATCAGTGAACTGGGGTCATAAGAATTAAATTAAATTCTATACATTTCATATTTCATGAATCCATCGAATATGCATGAAGCTGCTTGACAATCTCTTTCCTAAAGGAAGTGATTCCACCAGACGCCCGTATTTGGGGGGCAAACCCATCGCAATAGACTCTGGTCGGGTGGAGGTAGCTCAGGACTCCACCCTCTGGCCATCCAGCCATAGGCTTTCAGAGGCCAGGCTGCGATGAATCACACGGACTCTCTCCCTCCCCGGTTGGCTACTGGACCCAATTAGCTCAATCTATTGGCTGACCACCCACGCAGAGAAATACACACAACCATGTATACGCTCACACACACGCACGCACGCACGCACGCACGCACGCACGCACGCACGCACGCACACACACACACACACACACACACACACACACACGCACACACACACACTCAAAACACGCACACACACACACACGCACACACACACACTCAAAACACGCACACACACACACACACAAAACACGCACACACACACACACCCACACACACACATGTGCAGAGTGGCTCCAGGCCCTGCAATCACTAGACCCTAACTATATGGTAGACCTCGGATAGCATCATCCCTGACCTTGATTCACCTCTGATGGGATTTGCTGGTTCCCGCCCCCAGCTCCTGCAGACGTGTGTGTGTGTGTGTGTGTGTGTGTGTGTGTGTGTGTGTGTGTGTGTGTGTGTGTGTGTGTGTGTGTGTGTGTGTGTGTGTGTGTGTGTGTGTGTGTGTGTGTGTGTGTGAGGGAGCACTTACAACTGGTGTGGATGTTCCACTGTTTGTGATTGTTCTCCCGCTGGTCTAACAGGACCAGCGGGTTGTCTGCTGAGCCTATATTTTCTTTATTGTGTGTGTGTGTGTGTGTGTGTGTGTGTGTGTGTGTGTGTGTGTGTGTGTGTGTGTGTGTGTGTGTGTGTGTGTGTGTGTGTGTGTGTGTGTGCATGCATGCAGGTTTTTTTATTGTATGTGTGTGTGTGTGTCTGTGTGTGTGTTTGTGTTTGCATGCAGGCTTGTGTTTGTCTGTTTGTCTGCGTGTCTGTGTATGTCTGCATGCATGCATGTGTGTGTTTGTGTGTGTTTGTGTGTGTGTGTGTTTGTGTGTGTGTATGTGTATGTGTGTGCGTGTTTGTCTGTTTGTCTGCGTGTCTGTGTGTGTCTGCATGCATGTGTGTGTCTGCATGCATGCGTGTGTTTGTATGTGTGTGTGTGTGTGTATGTGTGTGTGTGTGTATGTCTGTCTATGGGCGTGTGTGTGTGTGTGTATGCGTGTGTTTGTACGCGCGTCCGTGTGTGTGCGACTGCATGCGTGTGTGTCTACCGTGGTCAGGTCTTTGGGTGGAAACAGCTAGGGGGAAACTGACACTTTTCCCCCCATAAAGCGTCTGTGAGCGGGGGAAGTGCCCTGGCGAAGCTCCTCCTGGTTTGGTTTATGGGCTTAGGGTTGTTCTCTGGTCTGGTCTTGAATTTATGAATCCAGGGACACACCATGATCTCAAGTGTGCACACATATTTAAAGGGCCTTCTAGAACCAAAGCCTTGCAGACTCAATAAATAACTTTTTTTATCACCGTTAATTTTCAATTGTTATATTTTGAACCTGCTAGCTTCCTTCATGGTGCGTCTCTTTACAGATATACAAGCAAACACATTTTTTGCGAGAAACCTCACTAGGAAAAGCATGTCCTGGACCCTTTTATGGGAGGAAAAAGCTCTCAGTTCCCACCTCAAGGTGTTTCCACTCGTTGTTTAACAAATTTCAGTCGGCTAGTATCCCTCCTATTCTTCAGCAACTGTTCGGCAAAGGTTTAGTCGAAGGGCACCTGATCAGTGCAACAGTCATTCAGCCACAAAACAGTCAGAGCATCACTATTAACAAAATCTAGTCGTTTAACTACTAGAAAAAGGCACAAAAGGCAATTTAAGTTGATGTAATTACTGATTATTGTCATGGTTGCTTCCTCAATATTTGCTTGATTCTGAAACAGAAAATCCATCTAGATGATGTGAGCTTCCAACATCATTACATATCTGCAGTGGTTCAGTTGGTTTCCAGTTTATTACTGTTCCACTCCCCTCGATGATGCATTAATAGCTACCATATTATTCAATACACGCAGAAGTTTTATGAGGTGCAAATGTTTTTCTGTGTTTAACAGCCTGATTAGAACCACGGTACCCAGATTAATGTTTTCCCTTTTACAAATCCTATTAAACCACCCTGACCTTTACCCATATGGTATAGCTTCTGGCTGAATGTAATAAACATGCTGATGTAAAGCATAGGGCACATATCTGCCAAACTCTAGTTTGGGACATGGTGAGCCTATGCCTTGTGTTCGCCCGCAACTCACTCCCTTTATTCTGTCTGGCATCAGTGAATGTATTCAAAGCAGTCAGTGACTGCAAACTAAATGTCAGTAGTTTTGCTTTGGGTTCACTCTGTTGTTAAACTGTCTTTCAGGCTAGGCTCCATGGGTCTTACACACGTTGAAGCGCTCCAATAAAAGAACTAGAAGAATATCTAAATAACATATAAAACATTGTGTAACAATATGATGGAGCAATTTTTCTTATCAATGTTCGGTCAATCTTTCGTGTTGCACCATGCGGGAAAAAGACAAGAGTAACATTGTGACTTTGGGTACAATCACTTTACGTAGACGTACCAGTACCAAAAGTAGGCGTGGCTGATTCTACTTGGCTCCGCCCACTCTTACCTCGGCAGCACTCTGAGTGCTGCTCCGTGGGGGACGAGGGGGGGCTGGGGGAGGGCTTCCCCTGAGCCCAGAGCAGATATCTGACAGTCCCGGGAGGTGTCTGCTTCTCTCCTAATGGTGCAGGTGGTGGAGTGCTGTGTGTGTCTGTGTGTGTGTGTGTGTGTGTGTCGACAAACACTACCGACAATGGACAACCACCTCCCACCCCGTCTCAAGTGTTTCCAAATGTCCTCCCCTCCCTCCCCCATCGTCCTCACCCCCCTCCCTCCCTCCCTCCCTCTCTTCCCTCCCTCCCTCCCTCCCTCTCCTCCCCTCCCCCCTCCCCTCCCTCCCTCTCTTCCCTCCCCTCCATCCCTCCCTCTCTCCCCCCCCTCCCTCCCTCCCTCCCTCCCTCCCTCCCTCTCATCACTCCCTCCATCCCTCCCTCCCTCCCTCCCTCCCCCCCCCTCCCTCCCCCTCCCTCCCCCTCCCTCCCCCTCCCCTCCTGGCCATAACAGAGCTCTGTCCAGAGTTGGACAGAGCTCTGTTATGTTAATTGGTCAAAGAGGAAATGGATTGTCACTAGAACTTCCTATAGTTTGGCCTGCTTCCTCTGCTTGTGTGTGCGTGCGTTTGTCATTGTGACTGCGTGTCTATATATATATACACGTGTTCATATATATAAAGAGAGAGATCAATAGAAAGATAAAGTCTGATTGATAGATAGAGTGATAGATGGATGGATAAATAGATAGATAGGTGGATAAATAGATAGATAGATATGTGGATAGATAGATCGCTAGATACATAGCATGTCTTTGTGCTTGTTCCCTGTGACCTTAAATTGTGTGTCTTCTTATGATTGTGTTTGTGTGTGTGTGTTTGTCCTATGTTTGTGTGTGCGTGTGTGTTTGTGTGTGTGTGTTTGTCCTATGTTTGTGTGTGTATGTGTGCATGTATAGAGGAAAAAGAGAGCTTTTCATAGATTGTAAAGGCATCTATGTGTGCATGCGTGTGTTATTCTATGTGTGTGTGTGTGTGTTTTGTGTGTGTGTGTGTGTGTGTGTGTGTGTGTGTGTGTGTGTGTGTGTGTGTGTGTGTGTGTGTGTGTGTGTGTGTGTGTGTGTGTGTGTGTGTGTGTGTGTGTGTATTAGGGATAATTGACGCTGCTTGTCTGCGAGCAGGGTAAAGAAAAATGGACCCAAGAGGTTACACCCCCTCCCCCAGATGATAGAGACGATTGGGGAAGGAGCGTGTGTGTGTGTGTGTGTGTGTGTGTGTGCTTGTGCATGTTTGTGTGCGTGAGTGTATGTGTGTGTGTGTGTGTGGTCGTGTGTGTGCGTGCGTTTACTTGTGTGTTTGTATGTGACAAGACCAGGCGGGCGGGATTGCGTTGACCCCTGTGTTTCCCCTTAGCATTCAGTTGAAGGAAAGCCTCTTTTTTTTTCTGCTGGCAGAGGGAATCGGGGGATATTTTAACCTTGGATGCAAAAAAAAGTGTGTATCGTATGCTTTTCTTGGGCAGGGAGGAATTCTGGCTGAGGAGCGATTTGCGTGTCATAGATGATCCGATGTGACGTTGTCAGAAGAAGGCTGCAGTGTGAACTCCCTTCTCCGATGTCTCAAACACTGTGCCTCCAACGCAGTGTAGAGGTTGAGATAGGAGCCATAAGGGAATGGACTTCATCATTCAGTTTCAAAAGGTCTCAAGGAAAAATACAGAATGCAGAAAGAAACAAGAGTAAAGTTGAGTAAAAACAGAAAGAATAAGCTGCCCCTTTCTATGCTGTGTCTGCCAGTAATCTAACAGTTGCTTTATACGTTATTATTGTGTGTGTGTGTGTGTGTGTGTGTGTGTGTGTGTGTGTGTGTGTGTGTGTGTGTGTGTGTGTGTGTGTGTGTGTGTGTGTGTGTGTGTGTGTGTGTGTGTGTGCGCGCGTGTGGTACAGGGGCTGCAGGTGAATGCCACAGGCTTCCTTAATTAAAGGTCAAGGTCATTAACTATGCCTGCTCTGTGTGTGTTTTCCTTCAAGTCTGTGTGTAGTAGTTTCTGTGTATGTATGCAAGTGTTTCTGTGTGTGTGTGTGTGTGTGTGTGTGTGTGTGTGTGTGTGTGTGTGTGTGTGTGTGTGTGTGTGTGTGTGTGTGTGTGTGTGTGTGTGTGTGTGTGTGTGTGTGTGTGTGTGTGTGTGTGTCTGTTTGTGTATGTGTGTGTTAATGTGTGTTTGAAGCAAGCAGGTGGAAAGCTTGGCAAAAAGAAAAAAAAAGGGAAAATATATAAAGAGAGGGAGTCTGAGTAAACATAGACGATTTGGAAATAAAAGATGCATCTAAAACATATTTGTACAAATTTGAAGTGTTCCACATTGCTTCATATGTTTTTTCTAATCCCCAACCCATGTTTCTCCACAATCATTCACTATATAAATAAGATAGAGGAATCATATTTTAGCTGACCTTAAATAAGCTA
>NC_044049.1:25131122-25156122 GCF_902167405.1 Gadus morhua | reverse complement strand
AGTACAGACGATAATTGTTGCTGGTTTAAATATCTAACCGTACAAGAATAGACTAGGCCCGTCGTTTAGCCTCGGGACGGTACATCGATTGCAATTTAAACATCAGTCACATACACAGCGTGTCCCATTCCTTCATGTTGGACACCATTATTATATTATTATCATGTATTATCACCAGTGTATGATGCTGTCCAAAGGAAAGAAGAACAAAGTAGACCTACCCCAGTGCAGAATGCTAACCTTTAGGACAAGGCAGAAGTTAAATGTGTTCATGTAGCTTGATCAGACGAAAGAGATTATTGTTATGATGCATTATTATTATAATTGTATTTATTTTATTTTACTGGTATGACAATTCATTTATAGGACCCTTTATTTTTTATATTAAATTGAATTTGCAATTACAGGTCTTGTTTCTATACTAAAAATAATTAGATTTATTTGCCATAATAAAAAAAAGTCTTACCAAGCCCCATTGAACTTGACAACTAATAATTCCGCCTAACTCAGAAGGACGAGGCCTGATAAAGACAAGCCCACTAGAAACATCCCAACGACGCATATGCTTTGGAGAGGCTAAATCGGGTGAAACCATCCAAAGCTTCAGTAGGTTATCCAGGGTTATCCTCATTTCCCAATAGAAAACTGTGCAGGCATGGGGAAGCTGGAGACATTTCATTTGGCACCGTTAAGCATAGCTGAATAAGCCCACTTTGAGGTAGGCCTATAATAAACCAGACAATGCGATGTTAGAGCACGAACCCAAACAATGGAAATGAACATGTTGACGTTGATATCAATAGGCCTACTAATAAGACATGATGGCACTGTTCAAGGTTTGTGCCGTGGTCAGACCAAATCAGCCAGTTGGTATTTTTCGTGCAGACCGTTCAGTTCTATGTACACTGTGTGTATTCTACGTCAGATACACGAAGGTAGTCTACACGCAGACCTGAGCCATAATCCCCTATCGAAAGCCTCTGCTGCACTGGCTCACCTTGTGTCTGCTGCCCTCTACTGGACAATGCTTGATAAGACGCTTATTGGAATCCGAAACGACAAGGTTAAGGTTTCCATTTCCACCATAGCCGAAGGTTTGACATTTTGAGGCTTAAGTTAGGTATTCTACTGCTTCTCAGTTTACAACAAGTGACCTGGGTTTATCTATCAACATGCAAACATACTAACAGAAACACTGCAAGCAATAGTACCCTGGTAAATGATAGACAATACTATAGATACAGTAAATCATATGCTAATTTAAAGATATGATAGCTATATCATGCTATAGCTTTGGACAGTTTGTGACTGGTGGGAGTGTAGGGTTGTCTTTCGGTGTACAGCCAGAGTTTACGCGAGGGTATGTGTGTGTGTGTGTGTGTGTGTGTGTGTGTGTGGGGGGGGGGGGGGGAACTGTCTGTACTTCCAGCCCCAGGGGAAAACACAGAGGAAGGAATGTTTATCCCGTCGCACACACACTGCCTTTGATCTCAGACCCCCTAATCACTTCCTGGAAATTATACAGTACGTGCACCTCAGCACTGACCTCACGGTTTGTGTGTGTGTGTGTGTGTGTGTGTGTGTGTGTGTGTGTGTGTGTGCGCGCGCGTGCGTGCGTGCGTGCGTGCGTGCGTGCGTGTGTGTGTGTGTGTGTGTGTGTCTGTCTGTCTGTCTTTGTGTCTGTCTGTCTGTGTGTGTGTATCACTATATGTATTTCAGTAAAAACAAAGGGTAAAATCCTGAATATGAGAATGCATCAGTGTGTGGTGTTTGTGTGTGTGTGTGTGTGTGTGTGTGTGTGTGTGTGTGTGTGTGTGTGTGTGTGTGTGTGTGTGTGTGTGTGTGTGTGTGTGTGTGTGTGTGTGTGTGTGTGTGTGTGTGTGTGTGTGTGTGCGTGCGTGCGTGAGTGCGTGCGTGCATGGTTGTGTGGGTTTGGGCCGACAAGGCAGCAGTAGTCCACTGTGGCTGTCTTGATGACAGACGCAGATAAGAGAAACAAACTTGAGGGAAGATTATGTCATCAAACCGAGACAAGAAGTAAAAATAGATTATTCTGGAGGAAAAAGTGTTTGCATACCATTCTACAAACATTTGCAGATAATAATATAATAATAATATAATATAATTGGGGCAAAATAACAGTGGACATTTAAATGTTTGCTCCAAAATGAACATCAAAAATGCTAAATATTCACCTCTGCATGCTGGGGTGAATAATAATAATAAATAATAATAATAATCCAACTTTCATATAACTTTATATAACTTTAATATTTTTTAATTGCACCTACTGAAAACAGTTGTCAAAGCTCTTATATATTTAGTATGAAATACCAATAGTAATTAGTTATAGTAATATAATTACTATTAGGATGATGTATAATAGTATAATATGCATATCGTATTGGTTTGATATAGGTAGTAGGATACAGTATACGCACTACACAGATTGGTATGATATGCATTAGTATGATGTGGTTGCAATATTTTTGTGTTAATTATATTATTTCACGTATTGACCTTCGAGTTTAGGTGACAGGAGGATAAGGCTTAAACTGTTGGTCTCTGTGGAGTCTCAGCTTTCAAATGACGTTTGGTTTGTGTTGATTGCAAGAAGTTAAACATTTTCGTTTTGTAGGTAGCTTTCAGACACATAGCCTCCTTCAAACTGTGCTTCTACCGAATGCAGACAACCAGCCACGTATGAGGAACCTTGCCTCAAACCCTAGCCTTCTTCTCGAAAACTATAACCCGGACTAGTGTCATTTGGTGATGGTCATGCTCAGTAGAAGTAGAGGGATGGGCAACTGGCGGCCCGCGGGCCGCATGCGGCCCGCATCCTCACTCAGTGCAGCCCGCATCCTCACTCAGTCAGGCCCGCACATAATTAAAAAAAAAAAATAATAATAATAATAAAAATAAATAAATAAATAAATAAATAAAGAATAATAATAATTGATCGAGTTACAGAAAACTCGGTCAAGAAAGATGAAAAGAATTCATAGAATTCGAAGGCAAACCCATGCGTCTAGTTTGCTTAGAAGCGATATCAGTCATTAAAGATATCCACTTAAGTCGCCACTACAACTACTACAACTGCTTGTTGGGTTTGAGTTCATTGAGTTGTTGCACTTAATGTTGGGCCACTGTTTTTCAGTTTTTTGACTTCATTGAATGATGATGTATGTGAGCCCTTTGCACTGATAAAAAATAATGACATTCATGTGGCTGTTTGAGCATGGAAAACATGAAATTAATGTATGTTGGTTCAATTAACATACCGTACATAGGTTATGATTCTGGATGATTTTTTAGGTAGTGGCCATCCCCAAAATGCACCAGAATACAGGAAATCATATCTACCAAATTCAAAATTGTGTAGCTTCTCTCAGCACACGTTTAGTTGAAGTGTGCAGTCATGGCCCTCCGATGGTTATGATGAAAAATGTGGCCCTCTTTATCATGAAAGTTGCCCATCCCTGAAGTAGACAAACACGTGGAGGTCCAAGATGTGCCCGTTCCTTCAAGTTTATGAGTTTATTCACAAGTTTTAAATGGCGTTAAAGACAAGACTTTTGGTGTGAAGTGGATGTCCAATAATTTTTAACGACAGTGAAACAAGTGTGTAAGCTTTAAATTGTTGGTCTAGGGGAAATATTGAGGTTTTCACACTTTTGCACACTTTCACCTCCTTTCTGTTTTTTTGGTCCTTAGATCAAAGATATATTTACCACAGGCCAGAGATTATTGCGTTGTCGCCAAACAGATACATTCTACCCAAGGGGACCGGTTCATGCCAGGCAAAAGGTTAACAACTAAGAGGAACTAGATAACACTTTAACTTTGATGGAATGCAGTGCAAGTCACTTGAATTGTATAAAGCGAATGAAACCGCAAATGGCATAAATTGCAATTGCAAGCAGGCGTATGTGGACATTGATTGGCGGGGAATTTGGTGTCATGTTTGCACACGAATGAGTCTCTCTTCATCCAGATTTTGATCGTCTCCTGCGAAGCTGGCTATAGCTCCTTAATCATACTTCAGGTGCCTGGAGACCTGTCATTAAGAAAATCGTATCTGTGCTGTTTCCACAAAATGTGATGGTGAAGCTGAAACCAATCGGCCTCTGTGAGGAGCTCTCCCCCACTGACCTGGAGCAGGCGGTGGCTGCCCTCAAAACGGCTGAGACAGTCAGTATGGAGCAACTCTATGAAGAGTTTTCTGCCAGCCGGGAGGAAATACAGAAGCCGGACAGGATACCACACAATCCACCAGTGAAAAGTGGGTGGCAGTTTTCCAAAACTGAGGGAAACCCACTCAAAAAAAAATGCAAAATGAAAAAGATGCAGCACAGAGCGAATTGAGAAACGGGGACTGTTGCAAAAGGTGCTGTGCAAAAGGACTGAAGGACAAAAGACTGCATGAATCAGTCAAGAGCCGCACTTTATACATATACACTATAGCCTTTTTACTATAAGTCGAAATGTAAAGATGAAAACCTAACTCTAGTCTTTTGTTTGGCACCTAGGGTGCCCTGAACTGCTATTGCTATTGCTGAAATGTCTACTGAATGCCTTGAGCAGTGTCAGTGTTTGAATATGTGAATGTTTCGGAGTGAATGTGGAAGAGGTTGTTTTTGTAGGCACAAGATCAGCATGTTTTGTATGGAACCGTCTAATACATAATTCCGTCTGTTTTGGTGTGTTGCGGTGACTGCGACTGGATCCCTGGTCTGTTGCGTTGACTTATGCCCGGACTCCCGGTGCTGGCCTGATAACCGGCCAGCACCCAAGGCCGGATCCTCCATAGAGGGCATCGGGCGAGTTCCCGGGGGCACCAGCCAGGGGGTGGGGGGGGCAACTTGAATTAGACAGCGATGGTTAGTAGAAAAGCCAACTGTTACCAAGGGCGTTTACGAGGATTTGAGGACATTCGGGGGTTCAGAAACTCGGCGGTGCCTGTGTAACCGGAGGGATCTCTCCTCCTCTCGTGCTCACATAAAAAGCATGCTTGCCAAGTGGTGCGAGGCAGTGCTGCTGCTTTAATCCCAGTTCCTGTAACCACGACGTTCATGCCAGGGGCGTTTCTGGGCTCCATGAACATCCGGGGCTTAGCCCAACGGGAATTTATGCTTTATTGTGCATGCACATTTTCATAATGCTTTACCTACATAAACAAAACATGGAACTTATTATAGCTTTAAATAGCTACCTGACTGCTGTGATGCTCATCCCCAAAAATCGATAGTTACATTCAAGTTATTTCAGAGTAAAATAAATACAAGTGAGACAGACCTTACATATACTGTATATATATGTCAAAAAACATTCTCGCTCATGTTGCCAAAGTCAAAATAACATAAACCAGGTAACACTTGTTTTTACTTTATATTTTTATTGCATTGAATTTAGCTAGTAAACTGATTGTTTAAAGTGTATCATAGTGTAGCTAGCTTGTGTTAATACACTCAGTTTACTAGCTAAATGCGGTTAAACTATTAAATACAGTACAAATATAAAGTTAGCAACACTAATAAATGCCATTTGTAAAATAAGTTTTATCTGTTTAATGTTATTTCGTCTTGTGACGCTCAATGAATGAGCGCGAATGTTCAAGAACCTTCATACTCATCCTTCGACGCGATCGTCCGTTGCCAGGCAAAGTTCGACGCGATCGTCCGTTGCCAGGCAGGTCTGGAATTTTCACATAGGCGGTACAATTTTCACCCCCGGTACAATTTTTGTGTGACACCTCCGCTGGTTCATGCCGATAGCAAGTTGTTCTCCATGGTCCCGCCCTTCTCATAGTGGATTGACTGGTTTGCCTGCAGTGCTCATGTTTACTGGGAGGGGGAACATGTTACTGATGCAGTCGACTGTAGCCTTCTTTTAAGATAGATGCGGTTTATTTAGGTATGAGGTTAGATGTGGTTCATTTCATGTAATGTATTATTAGGTTAGGGATGGTTGAGTTCAAGTATTAGCTTAGAGGTTTAGGTATTAGGTTAGTAAGGTTACGTGGAAGGGGTATAATGTTAGAGCTGATTTAGTTAGGTTCAAAGGTTTTACATTTATAAAGGGCATTAGGTTATAGTGAAGTTTAATTATGAGGTCTGAGTGTTAAGTTTAAGATGGCGTATTGGGTTACCAGAAGTTAAGGTATTAGGTGAAACATGGTTAATTCATAGTATTGAGTTATTCATAGTTAAAAGTAAGGTATTATTTAATAAACTAAGTGTTATTAGAAGTGCAATCGCCATCCATCAGGTATTAGTGAGTGAAATACGATGTGATCCATTTAGAGTTGACTGCTTGACACACTTGACGCCATGTCATGCAATGTCACTTATTTTCTGAATGGGAGAGGCCACAGCAAAATATAAGTCTGCCAGAATGCAACCACATCCTGGTGAGTTTCGTCTTCAAACAAAGATTTGAATCAACATTCAATTCATTCTAATCGCATCGCAAATCAAGTATTTTTTTCCCCAACAGACAAGGAGTCCAAAGAGCTATGCATTGTCTTGCTGGGGTTCAGAGGAGCA
Source organism: Gadus morhua (assembly GCF_902167405.1). Classification (NCBI taxonomy): domain Eukaryota; kingdom Metazoa; phylum Chordata; class Actinopteri; order Gadiformes; family Gadidae; genus Gadus; species Gadus morhua. The sequence continues at coordinate 25,149,577 of NC_044049.1, read as the reverse complement.
GGCAAGACCTCGTGCGGGAACAGCCTCCTGGGTGAGGCGTTGTTCAGCCTGGGGAGGACCGCCTGTTGCGCTTGGCGACGGGCTGGCGTGGCGGGGAGTCCCCTCACCGTGGTCGACACCCCTGGGTGGTGGAAGGGCGCCACCGTGGACGACACGGCCGAGCTCATCAAACAGGAGCTGGTCTGCAGCCCCTCTCGTGGTCCTTCCCCGGGACCCCCATACCACCACGCCTTCCTCCTGGTTGTCCCGTCAGATGTCCCCTTCCTGGAGGAACATAGGGTCTCGGTCAGGGAGCACATGGGGCTACTGGGCCTCGATGTGTGGAGTCACACCATTGTGGTCTTCACCCGCGCGGACCGCCGCTTCGGAGTCCTGGAAGAGTATATCAAGCAGGGGGGGGCTGCGCTTCAGTGGGTTCTCAGGAAATGCGACCATCGGTACGGCGTCCTTGACAACAAGGAGACGGCGTTTGGGGGATCCCAGGTGACGGAGCTCCTGGGAATGATTGAGGAGATGTTGGCGGGCGAGGAAGAGTCGGGCATTCGTTATGAGGTGGATAGAGGGCTTGTGGAGGAGGTGGAGGGTTTGAGGAGGGCGCGGCAGCAAGGAGCAAGGCTGAGGCTGAGGAAGGTGCAAGCAGAGAGGGAATCACGGAGAACCATGATGGGTGAGTGTTTTACCCTCCTCTTCATAGCAATGTGATGATTTTTATCACTGACATCAGTGGTGTCATTCCAATTTGATGGTCTTTTCGGGTTGCCTTTAACCCTATCTTGCGCAAGTGTCCCGTCAACCTTTTAGTTTGAGTGGAAATGCTGCCATAATAATCAATGGAAGGTGCTTCACAGCAACCTCTGTCCAAAAAACGGTACCAAAACTGCCCAGAGCTTCAATAAGTTTAGTTGAGTTTTATTTGTGCAGATAAATAAGATTGAAGTTGCAAAAAGATGAACATACACATACATAAATGCACGGGTGGGACAATTCTGATGGCGAACCCTAGTCTTCCACCAACTCACCACATTGAAATAGGATGAAGGAATGACATCATTGACTGTTTTCATGGTCCAAAGACACAGTTTGCAAAGCTTCCTGTTGAGCAGCATATATAGTGCCATGCCTCCGTGATCGAGAATGCCCCATCACACAGCGTCTTCACTGGAGCCCTGGGCTTAAAGCCTCCTTAAGATCCTTCAGCCTCCACTCTTAATAATTATAACCGATACGTTAGTAGGGGTTGAACTCATTTACGCAAACTTTTCCTTTAGCAATGACACGCCATGAGTAAACCCTTTGTCCTTTGCTTCAGGCAACCGCTCCCCTCTCGCCAAGATACGAATGGTTCTTCTAGGCCACAGAACGGCGGGTAAGAGCGCCTCGGCAGACTCCATCCTCGGCCTGAATGAGTCTGCAACACTGGTGGGGAGAACGACACGATGCCAGGTCAGACACGCCCGTCACCTGGGCCGGGAGATCAAGGTGGTGGACACTCCCGGGTGGTGGGCCAACGCCTCCGTGGAAGACACCGGCAAGCTGGTCAAAGAGGAGATGGTCTCTGGGTTGGCCTTGTGTCCTCCCGGCCCGCACGCTCTCTTGCTGGTCGTCCGAGCGGACATCGCTTTCCCTGAGCAGTTTGGCCGCTCTGTCCTGGAACACATGAGCCTGATGGGTGGTGAGGACGTGTGGAAACACACCGTGGTGTTGTTCACCAGAGGAGACTACCTCGGGGAGGACGGGAGCGGGGAGTACTTCATCGAGAGCGAGGGGGGAGCCCTCCAGCAGATCATCCAGAGATGCCATCACAGGTATCACCTGTTCAACAACAGGAACCGGGGAGACGGTGGCCAGGTGGAAGCCCTACTGGAGAAGGTGGAGGAGATGGTGGCTCTCAACGGGGGGAGATGTTATGAAAAGGCCCAAGTGTACCGAGGGATGAGAAAGCAGATCCGAGCTTCGGGGACCTTCTGGAAGAATAGAGTGCGCAAAAGGAGCAAAGCACCTTGCTTGGAAGGTATTTATATGATAGTGCTTTACTACTCTCAGAAGGGGGAAATGCAGATGCCACAGCATCAACTACTGTGTAATACATATGTAGAAATATGTCTTGAAGCACACTGACACACTCAATGCTCAACAAGTCGGTAGTTGATCTTGGCCAAATGACCTATCAGATCCACTCCTTCTCCTCAATCTGTTCCCTCTAGAGCTGACCATTCTGTTGCTTGGTCACCGAGGATCTGGGAAGAGTTCTTCAGGCAACACCCTCCTGGGAGGCGGAGGAAGAGCAGAGCACTTCCAGCCGGGGACGCTTCGCACCAACGTTCAGCGGCAGGGACAAGTGGAAGGACGGCGCGTCACGTCGATCGACACCCCCGGCTGGCACATGTTCAGACCCCCGGGCGAGGCCAACCACCCCCCCGAAGAGGCCGCTGTCCGACGAGGGCTCACAGAAGGGCTCTCGCTGGGTCCGCATTGCATCCTGGTGTGCCTGCGCGCAGACGTGACGTACGGCGACGATTCTTACCGTGCGGCAGAGAGGCACCTGCTCCCCCTGCTGGACGGATACTGGAACCGCACGCTGGTGTTGGTGACTCACGGGGAGTGCCTGGCAGGCAGGGCCGCGGAGCAGTACATCCAGGGAGCAGGACAGGGTCTCTGGGCCCTGCTGGAAAAATGCTCCAACAGGTATCACGTCTTATGCAACAAGAGCAAGGACGGCACCCAAGTTAGGGAGCTGCTGCTGAAGATCGAGGAGATGCTGGCGGGAAACTGCTTGGAAAAAAGGCAATAGATGTCATTTATCTAGATACCACATTGGTTAGTTCCCCTAGATGTTCAAATAGTTCATTGGTGGTTGAACTCTCTGGCATCTTTGGGGGAAAACATGAAAAATAATTTAAGATGCACACTGAATGCAACCTGGATGGGGAAAGTTTAGGTGAATAAGGTCTGTAAGAGGTTGCTCTTGAGTTTTTTGCTCGACATGCTGCTGTTCATTCAGTAGGCTACTGATTAGAGAAATGGTTGACCAAAAGAGTTGGGGAGGGCTTTCTCCATGGATATTTTGAACCTCTACTCATTGGTCTCGACCTTTACACCAAGATGGAACAGCCTGTCTCACGTAGCAAGATTAGAGGTATTTCATATGTGTGCCGCGTTTAGGGTGTTCGACTCCCAGAGGAAGGGGGCGGGGTTCAATCACCAATGACCAATACCTGCTCATTAACGACATGTATCTTAATTAATTGTATTGCCCTTTGGTTCAAAGCGTCTGCTAAATGACTCAATCGTTAATAACTAACGTGTATACTAGTTAGTTATTAACGTGTATACTATACATTTGCAATGCAAAATAATAAGAAAAACTCCCTTGAAATCAGCAAGGAAGAAATCTTGAGAATAAATGTGTTTTACTCTGCAACATAAAGGTGATATAGAAGCTTAACATACATACATATGTTTCTATACAATTACTAAATTATATAAATAAATAAACGGGGAACATAAAGAGACCACCCGAAAAGCAAAATTGTATTGCTTTCGCTTATAGAGTAAGGTTTAAAATCCACAAATTGGTGTGTTATTTAGAAAAACCAAACAGCATAATGCATGATGTCAGAAGGCAATAAACACATTGATTCCGATGGTTTAATGGTTTTGTGCTATTCTTTTAATAATGGTTGTCATTGGTATTCCTATATAGCATTTGCGCTTTATACTGCTATTTATACTTCATGTGGGGCTAGAGCCTTCTTTCAAATAAAAGAGACCCCAAGTCTTCCTTTTTTACTTAAATGATGTTTAAACACTTCATAAAACTTTTGATCAGGATTAATTTGTTATGAATATCTTACAATTAATAACCTTTGTAATGGATTTGTTTCTTGCAGAAGCAAAGCAAATACAAACTTCCGGTTTTCCCCACAAAAAGATGTCAGCCTAGTCCTTCGGAAAGAAGAAGAAATATATCATTCCTGAGTCACTACACAATCATCGTTTTTATTGAAAGAACATTATCAGTTGCATAAAATAACACATAACATAGCAGCTAAAATGACTAACGTTACATATACATTGAATTCAATGCATTCCTCTGCCACCAGAGGGCGGGAAAGCGATCCGAGAGAAGTCCTCCAGCGTCACCGTCGTGACGTTACCGGAAGAGATCCGTAGGAAACCGGAAGATAACAGCGAGCTGTCAAAAAGCAGAAACGCAGACGTAGCGTAGCTTTTTCTTTTTAAAAATATTTAACAGTAATGACTTTGCTTTGAAAGCAGACAGAAAACTTACGTGTTTACCATGGTTCTCAGAGAATTTTAAGTCGTTTGAAAGACAAAAGAGATATCGAGTCCCCGACGTTTCTCTGGTTGGAGTGCTGAAACAAGGTAGCTACCGCCACTAGCCTGGAGCTACAGTCCTCTACACCGGAGCTGTCCTCCAGAGCAGCACTAGCCTGGAGGTACAGTCCTCCACACTGGTACAGTCCTCCATACTGGAGCTGTCCTCCGAAATGCACTGGCATGGAGGTACAGTCCTCCAGACTGGAGCTGTCCTCCGACCAGCACTAGCCTGGAGGTCCAGCGATACCTCCGAGCAGCCATAGCCTGGAGGTCCAGCTATACCTCCGAGCAGCAATAGCCTGGAGGTCCAGCCGTACCCCTGAGCAGCACTAGCCTGGACGTCCCGCTGTACCTCTGAGCCCACCCCACCAGGAATGGGTGTCAGGCACTGGGTTCTGACAGAGCATTGCACATGACCTCATGCTAAATTATTACAATGGTAGATCATTGTGTTTTCAAAACTAGCAAAACTTTTGATCCAAGCAGTTGCTTGGTTCATCAGCAACATGGACAGATCGGACGTTATCAAACGTCAACGTTAGCGTTTACATTTTACAACTTTTTCAATGTTTTTGACACCTTATTCACGTCACTGGATGTTTTGTTGGTTGTGTTCTTTTTAAAACACACCTTTGTCTTATGCATCGTAATTATGGTATTAATAATAATCGTATGCCCTTTTTATTCTTTCATAACTAGGATCACTTTTGCTGGAATTATGTCACATGTTGCATCACATGTCACATGTCTTTCTCAATGATGATGATGATGATGATGACGGCGCCTCCTCCTGCTATCAGTGCAGGCTGCTTCTCACTTCCTGCATAGAACGTGTGTCTTGTGTTCTCCACTGATCCCCACAGGTGTGAATGACCGACGTTGTGTCGCCCACGGCCCTCAGCGAAGTCCAGCTCCGGCTCCTCTGCCACGATGACATAGAGAGCGTCAAGTTGCTCTGCGGCGATTGGTTCCCAATCGAGTCAGTAAACCCAATTTGTCTTTGCGTGTCTGTTGCTGCAGGTTTCAGCCAAACACCCTGACTATTGAAACTGACACTCGCCATTACTCCTCCACAGTAGAAGTTTGTTGACAAATCTTACATAAGGTCACAGGTCAAACCTTGCAGTTCCCCTGAGGCTGCTAGTTTAAGGCCCGTCACTGTGGTCTCTGTTAAACGCCAGCTATCTTGAATGGTGAATAGAGTGATTACAGCTAGGTTGGCTGCCACACATTTGATTTCCCAGGTCAAGTCTTAGTATGAGTTACTTCACAATATCAGTTAAGCAAGTCTGTGTATATGGTTATACAGCCCTATAAATGGTAACCCTCTGACCGACTAACCCTCTGCTGTTGTAACTTCGGCAGATACCCAGACTCATGGTACCAGGACATTACCTCCAACAAAAAGTTCTTCTCCCTAGCTGCCACCTTCAAAGGAGGCATCGTGGGAATGATAGTGGCCGAGATCAAAGGCCGGACGAAAGTACACAAAGAGGTAACGTATTCATCCAATTGAATCACACAATGTGCTCTGCTTTACTCTGTTTGCATTGTTCAAAGTCACTGTTGCTGCAACTGTCACTAAATAGTTGCAGCAAATGTCCCAATAGGATGTTATATACAGTGAACATTATTTATCCCTATTCATCGATCATTATTTGTCACCAGAAAGGTTATTAAACTCAGAAAACCCATAAGGATACATTTGTGATTCCGTTTTCTACTCTGCTGCTGCAACTACTGACTTATGCAAGGGAGGGAAACATGGCACAAAATGGTGACATTAAACTGAAGCGCTAGCATATGAGAATAGAGGACAGATGGGCCAGTGGAGAGCTGAGGAAAGATAGAGTGGGTGATCTCTAGTGTAAAATAAATATAAATATATATAAGTGTTTCATTTGTGACCAAATGATAATGGAAGCAGGATAGTTATACTGTTTCTATGGGGATGTGACAAATATAATATTGGGAGGTGATGCATTCCCACACCACATCCTTCAAATGCACTACTGGTTGCATTTTAAAACGGTTTGAAGTGGTTAAGTGTTGCTGTTGACTGACTGCAGATGTGTGTGTGTGCATGTTTTTGATAGGATGGAGACATCCTGGCTTCCAGTTTCCCTGTGGACACACAGGTGGCCTACATACTCAGCCTGGGGGTGGTCAAGGAGTTCAGGAAACACGGCATAGGTACTGTTCACACACACAGACACAGACACAGACACACACACACACACACACACACACACACACACACACACACACACACACACACACACACACACACACACACACACACACACAGCTGTTTCTCGATTTCTCTTTCCCTTTTCCTTGGTGGTTCATATCTATTCAATTCAATTTGTTGAATTTATCGTGTTTCAAATAAATCCATGTCAAAGTGGATAAACCATGCTTCATTATTTCCAGGTGGCGCTAGTCATTAGTGAAGTAGTACATTTATTGTGGGAACAAATCCAGAAACATGGTCACATTGATTACATTGACAAGGTAAAAGTAGTACTTAGCATCTTATCTTATCTTAGCTGTCTTTGTTGTACACGGGCCATGGGTGAATCTAGTGAGTGTTGGTGCTTGACACTTGCTCTAGGAACATTCTTACTTTACTGACAGTGATATATTGTTGTCTTCTGACAAATGTTTTTTATGTAAGTCACTTTTGATAAAACCGTCTGCTAAATTCCCTAAATGTCAATTTAGCAAGTATTTATTAGGTTATAGCCTAATGTCCTATCTAGCAACGTGGCACATTGATAGTATTACATTTGTTATTCGATATCTGATACATTGTTGGTTGTCAAGGTGACAGACCTCACATGAAACTCTGTTTGCCCACATAGAGTTTCATGTGGGCCCTCATGTAATGTATTAACATATAGAACTACGTAAGTGATTGCTATCTTAATGGTTTCCTCTTCTAGTTTGGCACACCAGCTCTGGCTAATCCATAACTAAACAGCACTGTTATCAGCAACCATGAACTAACAACATGGAGAATCAAGTTCTCACGTTACTTTATCTTCAAATGAATATAGTTGCTTCATATAGTGAGTGGCGTAATACTGAAAGCATGATACATTCAAGTGATAAAAACAGTGTTGATCTGTTTTTCCTGAATAACAAGATCATTATCGAAGAGCTCCGAGAAAGTTTTTTGTGGGAAAAGATTTCTGCGTAATTTATCTAGATAGTCGAGATTATATCTTAGAATTCTCAGAAAGGTTTTAATGAAATAAAAGATCACCCCTTTTCTCTGATGAACGAGATACCTCAGAATCCTGCGAGATGCTCTCACCTTCATGCAGTTTATCGGCCTCCCCTCCAGCAGTTTTGTAGTAGAATGTGGTCAATATAGTAAGGCCAGGTCGACCCCTGTCCGTTCATATTCATGGTAACAGATACCATAAAGTATTATTGTGTGAAAATAGTCGTTCATGTTGATTTCTTTTGCCGAATGTTACGTCGTTTTAAATGTTCCTGTCACAAGGAATTGTGGGACGGCATTATCTCCTCATGGAAGAAATCCTTGCATGAACGGATTTGTGGATAGATAATTTCGTATAAGCATTTTAAGAACACTTCACGCACTCAAAGTCCTCAAAGACTGTTCTCCTACAGCAGTTTATATATATATATAAAACAAACGTTAATTTTGCATCCAGTTATTTGGGATGCTGTGTTGATGTATAACAGACGCTGCATCATAATATTGGTTTTATTTACTCTATCAAGCTCTGCACATCCATTTGAAATGATCACTTCTGAAGTTCTGAGTGCTTCTGCAGAAAGCGGCAGAACTCCTCGCCTTTCTGTTTTTTTTAAAGGTTGTTGATTCGGATTCTCACGAATGCACACACTGATTTACAAACACTTTAGTTCATTCCTGTTTTGCATCCTTTAGGAAAATGTCCTGTACTAACAAGCGTTTATGAGTCTGAACCGGCACATTCGTGTGAAATGTACGTGCGCACAATAGAAAGATTAGAGATAAATATGCAAACGTTCATTGTCGGATCTGCCGTTCTATTCAAATTAGGCCTCCCTTCTTCCCTGAGGTATCCTTTGTCTAATTTGGTTTGGAAGATGAGACTGTTTGCTGCTCCATTTTACACAGGATATGTGTTGTTTTTAGAGTTTTAATTCACCCCGTCAGCTGAATCCTGATATAGCACTATCCCTGGCTGCTATCACATCTTAACTCGGAACACAACGCTATGACCTGATACATTACAGCTGCCTTCTCTACTCTGTTTTCTCTCTCTCTCATGCACACACACACACACACACACACACACACACACACAAGACCTACGCACACACAAACAAAAGACACACACACACACACACCACTACATACGCACAAAATATGCAATATTTTGTTACATATGGGTACTGCTGCTCTGGAGGTTTTTTTAGAAACTCCAGTTGGTGTTGTATTGCCCAGTGCAGTAGGTCATAGCTTGGCCGTGAGTGCTGATAGCAAAATGCCACTGTTTGGCCGTGGCTATGCCCTACTTACTCCTTCTCGTAACCTTTGTGTGTCAACGTATGTTGCGCACCGAGTAATAGCCATGTGGACTCCCATGTATGATTAGACAAACGACTTAACCATTGCGGTTCTGTTATGAGCATCATCCTGTTCACCTCCCTTCAGGGTTGAGCCAGAAAGTATCCCAGTCAACAGGTCTTAATTGGGGGTGAACCATTAAGGCTTAGTCCTCATCGCTTGCTGCATTTCCTCCCCTCTATCTCTCATACCTTATCTATCTCACTGTATCATAAAGCATTAAAAAAAAAGATGCAAAAGAAAATCTTTCAAATAAAATCAATAAAAAGTCTTTGTTCCTCGGCTCGCCCCAGGCTCCCTGCTGCTGGACAGCTTGAAGGAGCACATCTCCACCACCGCGCTGGACCACTGCAAGGCGGTGTACCTGCACGTGCTCACCACCAACGCCAACGCCATCCACTTCTACGAGAACCGCGACTTCCGGCAGCACCACTACCTGCCCTACTACTACTCCATCCGCGGCGTGCTGAAGGACGGCTTCACCTACGTCCTCTACATCAACGGCGGACACCCGCCCTGGACAATTTTATATCCTTCTGGTGGGACGGAGGCCCGGAGGTTCTGGTGCCGGACTCCTCCTGGGTTCAGAACCCCTTCTGGGCTCAGGGCTCGGTGATCATCCAGCCCCTGATGCTGACACCCAGACGGAGTTCTTGTCATGCCGGGGCACAGCGATCCGGCCTTAGACCTGATTCACAGTCCTTTGTTTAGTGTGTCAATGGTGCTTTATCCCTTTCTTTTCACACAATCAGACAAAACAAACGGAAAGAAAAGCCTGTGCTTGCTCATCATTGCGCAAGCACAGATATTGCCATATTATGAAGCAGGAGTAGATGATTAGTAGATAGAGTCAACGTACATGGGTTGGATTAACGTACGCTATATACGTACAAGTTATAAATTCTATATATTTGTGAACGTTAGTACCATGTCAAAGGGAATTAAAGCTGGCTATGGATTATTCATGAAAAGGAAAGTGCGGACGCCCTTTCTAGGGTTTGCAAAATATAATTTAAAAAGATTGCATAACCCTTTAGTGTAGCACTGAGATTCTAGGAGAGACCTGAAATAGGTGCATGCCTTTTAACCAGGGCTTTACATATCAGCCATTTGAGTTCGGCTTTTAGTTGGATACAAATATTGACATCTAATGATAGGGTTAGGGTTAGGTATATGTCAATGTACCTTGTGGGTCAATGTGTCGAGGGTTGTTGGTTCCTTAACCTCCCCACCACTGACTACATCCACCACATCGGCTCCACCCTGGCCAGCCTGAGCCCGTGCTCCATCCCCCAGCGCCTCTACCGCCAGGCCCAGGCCCTGCTGCGCTCGCTGCTGCCCTGGTCCAACCTGGCCTCCAAGACAGGCATCCAGTACAGCCGCACCATGTGACCGCCGCCGCGCAGGGTGAGGCTCCGTGCACTCTGTTTACCCTAGCGACGGTTGTCAGGGTGCTAGGGAGAGAGGCCGACGGTAGAGGCCGCTGTCGCTGCGGGTTTGACTTGGATGCGCTCTTTGACGTCGTTCTGGTCTACTGAAGCCACATGATTCTTCCACTGCTTCGTCCTCCATTGAGTTTCTTGTTTTCAACTTATTACTAGTTTAGTGACGCACACAACGCAGACTTTACCCCAATGCCCTTTGTTTGGTATTCGTTTTTTGCAGTGTTCTCTGTATGTGTGTGTTTGTGTCGTTGCCCTAACCCCTCCTGTGATGGAATGGGTTGACTAACGATCACCTTCTTTTGTCTCTCCCCCCCCCCACCTCGTTCTCAGGACAGCAGTCTCGTACCAGGAGACCTCGTTGGGAGTCTCCCCTGGATACACACACCTGCATCCCCATCATCATCACCACACCACACACACACACACACACTCACACTCAAGCTGAGAACCTGAGACTGGCAGGTTCAGCCCTGCCTTTCTTCCTGAGCGAACCTTCTACCTGTCCGTCACGTTCACCGGGAATGTGTATTTGATTTGTACATCACTTATTATTTGATATGTACATATATATATATTTATTCATCTAAATATATATAAATATATCATGTCTAAATGTATATATATTCTTTGCCATGAGGAGTCCGACTTTGCTCTCTGTTTGGGCTCCTTAAGTGTCTGCTCTGAGTGGACAGCTGGGGTGTCTCTTCATTTCAAAGGGATCACAAGAAAGCTAGTGTGACGGAACGGCTCTTAAACACGGCCCGCGGACCATGCACTGTCCTGGAGTGGGCCCCGGACAAAGGCCACTAGACCAAGGGTCATCACAGCCCCTCTCACAGCAGGGCGACCATGTTGTGTCTGAGAGGGACATGCTCCCTCTTGAGAGGATCACCCACTGGCGGTGTGTAGGTGGGATATACGTTCCCAGGCACGCAGGTGCGCCCGGCCCATCAGAACAACTACTATCGCCTTCCTCTCCTCGCCCTCGGCTGTGTTCAGTCCTCAAACCCTGAACCTAACGTACACAGAGCAAGCTTTTGTTATACAGTCATGATTGAGGCTTCTTCCCCCCCCCACCCCCACCCAGGTTTAAGTTCAAGCCTTTTTAAAATCTTGCCTAAAAATGCCGCACGGGAAGCCTTTTTATTTATTCTTTTAGAGATAGTGACGGCAGGCCTATAGGCTGACGTGTGTGTGTGTTGGGCGCGTACATGTGTGCGTCGCGTGTGTGTTTGAATGCATGCGCCTGTGTACGTCGCGCGTGTGTGTGTTTGTATGCGCGTGAGTGCATGCGTGCGTGCCTGCGTGTGTGTGTGTGTGTGTGTGTGTGTGCGTACGTGTGTGCGTGCGTACGTGTGTATGTGATCGGTCGCCGCTGTGCTGATCTGCCTGACCTACTCTCCTTCAGACCTACCGACTCGGCCTGACTCGCGACAGCTCTCTCGGCCGCGGACGGCCCGGGTCGACCCAGGGGACCCTGTGGTGGGTGAGCTGCTCTCGCTGGGACGCCCAACCCTCTGACGTTCTGGGCGCTTAGCTGGGCGTGGGAGTGGGAACACACCTCTCCCTAACCTCTTGTCCCCCACTGCTCTGTACGTTGTTCACTGCAGACAGGCCTAATGATGGGGGGCCACAGAGAGGTGCTTTGGGTTCAGAAGTGTTTTTATAAACCCTGTAAATAATAATGTTGATAGTAGATACTTTAAGATATATTAAGACTTTTTTTTTAGATATTGGTTTTCTTTTGACAACTTGTTTAGCGTCGAGCCCACAAATCCTTCATTTGGTCCGAGATGATAAAAGCGAAGTTTCTGTCACGGAAAGATATGTTGGGATTTTCATACGTTTTCTTTTTATTATGATGGATATGGTTGTTTGATGACCATGCACTCCCAAGAGAGGACCTCATTTTGTCTATATTTAATTGTGGACTATGTGAGCGATGAACAATGTGATACAAATAAATTATTCCAATATCAGAATTCTAGCTTTGATCTTTTCCATTATTGACACTTTATTTTGAATCACTTTGAACACTTTAGATTAATAATTCATCATCCATTAGTCCTATAGATTATTTGAGGAATAGATACCGCCCTCTGCTGTCTGTTTAAAATGCAATTTGCCATAACATGCTGTTAAAAAACGCTGCACTGATTGATGGTGTTCAGACTAAAAATGACGAGTTAATTGTTTAATCAATTAAGACTGCAATCATGCCGAGTAGCTGGGAAAGAAAATCTGTTGGATGACTTCCTTGTCCGACTTCATATGCGATAGTTGTATGACTTCATTGTCCGACATCATATGGTAGTGGTAGGACTACCTGGCCCGGATTCTTCGTAAAGGTTGCCCGGTGGAAAAACCCTTACGTCAACCAAGTAGTGGACCACGCCCATGAGGCTGTCCGCGTCAGCCAGACAGAGCCGAGTACGGTGTGATCGCCTCTGCTGCTACTCTTTTGATGCTGTTGTGGTGTCGTCATTTCAAGCCCATATCAACACCGTAACAGACGAACTACTACAACAACTACTGACCGTTAAGGACTTAACCCCTCTTTTCCCCAAACGCGAAAATATAGCCCGCAAACTTCAGAAAAGGTGAGCGATGCGCTGTAAACCTAAACGCCTCTGCAGAAAATTGATTCACGAACCTTGTCCGAAAAGGTGCACATTTTTACGTGCGTGTTGTGAATTGAATATTGCATTATATGTTATGATTGACTGCATCAAACTAGAGCAGTTATGTTTCTTCTAAACATCAGCTTTTATATACATTGTGTGTGTTTGTGTGTGCGCGTGTATCTTGAATGAGAGAATACAGAAAACATAGAAGCAACAGTGTGTCCCGCTCAAATCGTGCACTTTGGACTTTGTGTGTAGTGGGAAAACTGAGTTTTGTGTTCTTCTCCTTTCGAAACGGTGATTTCCTTGAGAGCGCATTGCCCTCCTCCCATTCCGGGAGCGACCCCATGGGAACGCGCCACGACGTCGCTCGTGCCAATGGGGTCCGAAATGTGCGAATATGAATCTACATCCGAGATATTAAGGTTGCACTGTAAGAGACGATACAAAGAGACAAATTGTGAAAAGGGTTGCAGAGAAACACTGAGATTTCAGTTCCTTAAAAGATCAGATGCGTTATGGTCCTTTGGGAGGGTCTGTGACCTAAACCATGATATCCGTCTGAGTTGAAAACACGACACGTGTGAAGCGATTACACGTCGTGTACAGGAGGGTCTCACGTGACGTCATCCTAGTCTTTAAATTGAGAATTCACTGGTGTTTGGGTTACTAGGTTACACTATACATTGTGTTGAAGAAGTACCTCGTCTGTCTTGATGGAACTCCAAATTGCATGATTGAAACCATATAGGGGTGTGGTTTAGCCAATAATACTCTCCATGCCAACTTTGAAATACATTTGGGCAGTGAACCATGCCTCGTTTATCTTTTGGCAGACACCAGATGTGTGATAGATGAAGCCCAGGATAATTTACTTTGTTAAGACATCAAAGCTTAACATCTTTAGCAATCTGTATTAAAGCAAAGGAAACCGATTTAAAAATCAAAGATTTATTCACAGGCAGCCATTAGAAATGACAGCCATTGCAGTTGATCAGTAGCCGCCCTTTCCAGACTCTCCAGCAACTGGCCATCCTTTACCGTTGCCCATTCCATTAGTGGAGTCCGACATGTCAGCGGAGCCGACCGTCGGCTCTCCGGGGTTGTATCTGGTCAGGAAGAAGGCCTGTCTGCCTTGCTGGTAGCGGGACCTGGAACTGAAGTGGTAGACGGGTTCCAGGTCAGAGACGTCACTCAACACGGGCTCCTCCTCCTCAGTGTCCTCTTCAGGGGTCTCCTCGTCCATGGAGGTGTAATGCTTCTCAGGGTAGCCTTCAGGAACAGGGTAGTAAGCGTCATCACTACCAGAGTCCATACCGCCGTTCTTGGCCCAGCCAGAGTCCCCAGCATCCATGTTGGAGCCATCGTTTGAGTGGACCCCGCTGTCAGCGTTTGAGTCGCCGTTATGCTGGGAGCAGGTTGAAGGCGCTTCCGCATTGTGGTGCTGCGGTGCTCGGCCACAGGCCGAAACCGAGGCGTCTTGACCAACAGGATAAGCAGAGCCAGGACTGTGGTAGTCACTCCATTCTGGGGAAGGATTGTTTGAGCCAAAACCTAGTGGGAGACAACATTAACCCACTAATGAGGCTTTTACCTATACTGCCCATTGCTTCGCAACAGGTCACTTGAGAAAAAGTCAACAAAAGCAAGTAAAGTTGTACCTTTATCCACTGGTAGTGATATTACACACCCAAAGAGAAACAACATCCAAGTTGACCTGAGAACAAGAGTAACTTGTAAGTCAGGTGGTTTCCTAATGAAGTTCAGTTTCTATACATTCAAGTTTCAATAGAAGACATTACCTCAAAGAGACGGCACAAGGACTATCCATGTTGTTTCTTTGGCCGGTGTTGCTGGGTTTTGCTCTACAAACAGATTGTCAAGGCTCTGCAAAGTGATATCTCCCAGAAACAACAGCGGTTCTTTTAAAGGGTGGTTCAATCAGGTTCAATTGATTACTGATGCACCACACCTGTTGAGCTTCATCAGCTGAACTCCCTCAGCAGCCACCTTGACTGCTACCAATCATTATTAGCTTCTTTAGCCCTCTCTGATCCATTGTGTACAATAACATTTATTAGGTACATGCTATTATGAACAGGCAGGGGTAGGACACCTAGCCCAAGGATGCCTACAGCCTGGTACACTGCTTACATTGAGGGGAATAGCCCTGAACCTTTTCTGCTGGGGCACAAGTATCAACCTTAAGTGTGTCATTTTCCTTGATGCCGATTAAACATTTGTTGTTCCTGTCGGGGACATGACTTGGGTCTTCTGTTAGGGGATTAAAGACCAACTGTTACCTGAGTATTTACCTGAAATTAGCTAAAGGCCATTATGCCTGATCTCTCAGAACATGCTGTCAATATCCAGTCGGAAAGACCTCTCTGCATGAAACTGAAGGATTTAATTTCTCATTTAAAATGCAAGCCATTTGTTGAAATGTCAGTTCCTGTACGCTAGTGTATGAGGGCCTATTGTCCTGCGTTGGTGTTGTCTCTGTAACTGCGATGTGAGCGTATGATTGGAGCGTGAAACCCTGAGTGATTCTGCTTTCTTGGCAAGAAGGTCACTCCTGGGAAAGGGATTTTAATCTCGATTGGTCTCATCTGGTTTGATAAAGGTTATGAGGCACTTTAACATGTGCGACTCAAAGCTTTCAACAGGTTAAATTGCTTTCAGTTTTGTGTGTGTGTGTGTGTGTGTGTGTGTGTGTGTGTGTGTGTGTGTGTGTGTGTGTGTGTGTGTGTGTGTGTGTGTGTGTGTGTGTGTGTGACAGCATAGTGTAACACAGCTATCACATCTCAGGTAGACCCATGTCGTATGTCATCATAACTTCAAATTGAGCACTGTTGTGCTCACAACAGTAACGTATCCATCACACACAGACACACACACACACACACACACACACACACACACACACACACACACACACACACACACACACACACACACACACACACACACATCAGACACATTCCCCTCTGTGGGCCAACAGTAATCGCACAGCAGCAGTTTTATTGGTGCTATCTGATAGGCCGGCTGGCTGTGGAGGCCCTGGGATGTTGTTGTGCAATACGAGCTGGTTTGCGTCCCCAGTGACGGCCGGCTCCAGGCAATAAGGCAGTCAGAGTGGGGGGGGGGGGGGGGGGGGCAGTCAGAGTGGAGGACAAGGAGCAGGGGTGGGGGGAAGATGAGGAGTTAAAAGATAATGGGCCACGGTTAAGTGGTGAAATCCATCTCCGGTTATGGTTATGGACATTCAAAGTAACGACGGGTGAAACCGATTTCCCCGTGCCGACGAATCTGCAGAGAGAGGTGATCAATGTTGGGGTCAGAGCGAATGTAATCGTAACGCTGATTGTGATTCACTCGTTATTCCAGCGCGGTTAGAGATAGAGAAGAGTTAGGAGGGAGGCGATTAAAGAGGGATGAAAATGGAACAAAACCGAAGATGGCAATTCATTTTGTTTACATTCAAGGAGATGAATAGCCATGGTTTTCAGAGATGTCTCAGAAATGGTGAAGTGGAGGGACCATTGTGTGTGTGTGTGTGTGTGTGTGTGTGTGTGTGTGTGTGTGTGTGTGTGTGTGTGTGTGTGTGTGTGTGTGTGTGTGTGTGTGTGTGTGTGTGTGAGACGTCTTTGACCGCATTGACAAAGACATTTTCTGGGGGAAACACTGAATTCACCAATTTATTTTCTGTATCAGAGAGTCAGAGAGTGAGAGAGTGCTTTCATTAGGATGATTCTAGGTCTGACAATTGACACCATGGAAACCCACCACAGCAGAATATCAGCTTATCGTTTGGTGTTCCCCTCATCCTAAGCTCCCTGGTTGCTGTTGACGATTAGTAAATCAAACCATTTCAATGCACAATTGAAGTTCCTTCTTGTTGTTGTCGTCCTTCAGTTCATCAGGATTAGAAGATCTTCATCCAGTATGATCATCTATGATCACCATGTATCAACGTTTGTTATGTGATGGATATCAGGTGTGCACTAAAGCTGAATCAAATTCCATACACTCAGTTTCTAGAGTAAAGTTTGAAGTACCATGAAGGCTGTCAGGTTATTTGGCTCATTTCCGAAAGACAAATCATTGAACGCACATTAAGGGAGCAATAGAGTCCATGACAATACTGACCAAAATCACCAACAGCACTGGTTCAAATGCGGTCTAAATCCCAGGCTTCCCTCCATCCACCTCGTTTCTACAGCCTGCTGCAGAGGGACTAAACCAACACATACAACCGCGGAGATCATGTTTGGTAATAAATCTCTGCTGTTACACTGCAGGCTACGCTATTATGAGGCGTCAAATTACACTGTGTTAGAATATGGCATGAGCAATCTTCCACTGAACTCGCGGGTGTCGAGCAGGTGAGGTTCAGGAGACTGGGTCTCAGGGCATGCCGGCATCGACAGGTCTAGATGTGTCTCTGCCCTCCTCTCACCTGCCTCGTCTCTGACCGCTGGACCTGGTTTCATAGATAGACACTTTATTGATCCCTTGGGATCAATAAATATCATGTCAATATCATGGTAAAGCGTGGCAGAAATGCACAGAAAGAGGATGATCTTTTTATCCATTAATCTACATGAATTGTTCATAGATGAAAACTACGCAGAAAAATCGCTTAGAAAAAGTGCATCAGGTTTTTATAAAAATAATAGTCACTTTTTCTCCATCCTTAATATTGGGTAAAGTGCTAATTAGTGCAAATGCAAATTGATCCTTTAACTGATCTTCGGTGAGAAATATGACCTCTTATGGCATAAAACTTATCTCTTGTCTCAGGATAGATTGGGTGGGGGATGCTGTTTATTTTTATGTGGCTGCAATAAACAGTGTCAACAGAGACAAGCCTCTATCATTACCTTTTTATTTTCTCTCTCTCTGTCTCTCTCTCTCTCTCTCTCTCTCTCTCTCTCTCTCTCTCTCTCTCTCTCTCTCTCTCTCTCTCTCTCTCTCTCTCTCTCTCTTTTCCCCTCCCTCCCTTATCCTTACAAAAGAATGCTTTCCGCGGCATCACACAAGCACAATAAAACCTGCTGTCTCTTTAGCTTGCTGGCCTGCCTCTGTGACGCAAAGTTATCCAAAATGGGTCGGCCCTCCGAAAACAAGGTCAAAATCTGCCCTCACACACAGTAGAAACCACCGGTTTCCTGTGCGTATAGTGTTTTGTTCAGACATTGGTCCCTGCTTGTTCTGTTTCACTTTGAATACAAACTCCACCAGCCCTCATGAGACTAAAGTTTAGCTACATTCCCAATTAGCTTTCCTGTGAAAGTGCCGATAAAGCCCTGGTTTCAATCTATTGGAATCATTAGTGGTAACAAGATTCCCTGTTTCTCCCGCAATGGGTGTACTAAAGCTTCTGTTTGAATGTTGCCATGATAAGTCATTTATCTCAAGCCGTGTTTGTGCTCCAATGGCTTTTCCCCTGTT